>NC_050514.1:7823579-7823912 GCF_002922805.2 Oryzias melastigma
ATATGACACAAAGGAGCTGCAATAAATTCTGCTGTTTTGTTCAGAATGATGCTAAGTGATCAGTTCCAGGGCTGCCATGCGTAGGAAGAGACTTGTGAAGTGACTTGTGAAGTGACTTGTGAAGTGACTTGAGCACACGATCAAAACTATAATTACAAGTTTTGTCAACCATAATTTCATTCTCAATTAGTTCTTTGACATTTGTTTGCTCCATACTGTTTCTTAAAGCATTGACTTTATTGAGGAAATAGCTATTAAAATAATCTGTAATGTTTTTAGGATTTGTTATAAAACCGTCATCAGACCCAACAAAAGAAGGACATGGACTTCTGT
>NC_050514.1:7823930-7824896 GCF_002922805.2 Oryzias melastigma
CAACAAAAGAAGGACATGCATTTCTGTTCCTTCCATTATTTCATTTAAGATCTTCCAAAGCTTTTTGCCGTCATTTTTCACACTATCCATTCTGTCTCTATAGTATTCCTTTCTCCTTTTTTATTCATTTTGGTGACTTGGTTCCTTAATTTGCGATATTTCATTTGGTTGACTAATAGTTTGGAATGTCCAAACTCCTCTTTTGCTTTATCTCTTAGTTTCATCATATTTTTCAGTGTCTAATCTATCCACTTCTCACCGTTTCTTTCCTTTATCTCTTTAATCGGTGCATATTTATCAACTATTCCCAAGAATAGGCTCATAAAGTATCCAAGGAAACCTCAGGTTGTTGCTGCTGTACACAGCACTCCAATCAAGTTCTCCTACTTCCTTAACAATATTCTCAGTGGCAGATGCACTGAAGAATCTTTTACTTATAAATTTGTCTTTTGGCCTGGGGATTCTTACTTTCTTATAAGATTGTGGTCACTACACCCAACTGGTACTGACTCCATATTTGTGCATAGTTCTGGTACATTAGTATAGATGTGGTCGATACATGTGGACGTTTTATAGCCTGACTTATTAGTGAACACTCTAGTTGGTAAATGTATAATTTGATGCAGATTGCAAACATTTAAGGAGGTAAGAAGACTTCTTTTCTTTGTGCAGCTGTCATCCATCCAGTCAATATTCATATCACCCAGCAAGAACATTTCACAATTACCATCTGAACTTGGTCTAGAATATCACCAAGGTCAGTCAGATCATCTACATTTGCATCGGGAGGCCTATAACAACACCCCACAAGCATTGGTTTAATATTAGAAAGATTTACTTCTAACCAAATCGCTTCAAGGTAATTGGACATAAGATTCTGTCTTACAATCCAAGGAATATTACTCTGCACAAAGATGGCCCCTCCCCCACCAAATTTATTTCTGTCTTTTCTAAATACATTGAACC
>NC_050514.1:7825981-7859567 GCF_002922805.2 Oryzias melastigma
CATGCGTAGGAAGTGACTTCAGCAGGGTCATCACTTCAGCTGTTTGCACACGATCAAAACTAAAATTACAAGGTTTGTCAACCATAATTTCATTCTCAATTAGTTCTTTGAAATTGAAATTGAAATTTGTTTGCCCCATACTATTTTTTAAAGCACTGACTTTATTGAGGAAATAGCTATTAAAATAATCTGTAATGTTTTTAGGATTTGTTATGAAAACGTCATCAGACTCAACAAAAGAAGGACATGCATTTCTGTTCCTTCCATTATTTCATATAAGATCTTCCAAAGCTTTTTACTGTCGTTTTTCGCACTATCCATATTGTCTCTATAGTATTCCTTTATCCTTTTATTTTTTCATTTAAGTGATTTGGTTTCTTAATTTGCGATATTTAATTTGGTCGAATAATAGTTTGACAGACATGTGATGGTCTGGCAATCTGTGCAGGGTTTACTGCTACCCTTTCTCTCCATGGCTGACAGGTGACTTCATATGGGATCAGACAGAAATAGAAGATTGATAGAGTTTTCCATTTGCTCAGTTAAGTTATTTGTATTCTAACTTGATCTTGTAATATTATTTTCTTGAGGTGATTGTTTCTTCACTACAGAACTTTCAGTTTGATCTTCAGGGTGGTTTTCTCTGAAAATTAGCTTCTTGAACTTGCAAGAGGCTTCAAAACAGTCTGGGGGAATGTGTGTCAGAGCCAGGGACAGACGGTGGAGTAGGACTCTAACGAGTATCCAATTACTCTGATGTACTGTTCTCGAAAATTTAAGTATGAATATTTGTGATGTCCAAGATTGGTGATTTGCAATCTATATAAATATAATAAAGTGTTGTAAAAAAAATTCTGCAGCTTGCAGAGAAAAAAATACAGAGAGCTAAAGAGAGTCAATAAAAAAGAGCACGGCTCCCAGGAAGGAATCTGGAGCAAAACAGTCGTCAAGCTGCCTCATCATCCATGACTGTTGTTATGGTAGATTGGTCAAAGTTGCAGTAAAGATGTGATGAAAATGTTAAGTTGCAGGGTGAGGAACAAATCTCAGGTTAGCTGGAAATTCTGTAAACAGTGGCGATGGTAACATCACAAAATCCTAAAGGGATTGACTGTGTGAAACTTTTAAATCTGAAGGAGCGAAGCGCAGTTTTAGAGCACGCAGCCAGTCCACTTCACACACATACACCCACCCTGGCATGCGCACATAAGCACAGCATGGATAACTGTCATCAGCTCTGCATTTCTAAGTTTAGGCACAGGCCGTAACAAACCAATTTTTTCCTTTTCCGCAAAAATGAACATGTTGACGAGGTTAAATCTTTTTTTATAGATTTACAAAGAATCGTTACATCCTTGATTTTCAGTACAACTGTGTCTTCATTTATTATGTTTTTGTCATCAATCTTCTGAAACTTTGAGGATGGAAAAAATGTCGAGAAACATTTTCAGGATTTGTTGTTAAATGATCCAAAATAACAGAGATGTTTATGTTTTATTTACTGGTTAATTTAAACCAGGAAGTTGACAGAATAGCATTGGAGTGTGACATTGATTAAAGTGATAAATATCTTTTTTTTTTCTAGACTCCGATCTACTGTTCTAAAAAAATGATGATGGTTACATTCGTATTATTTTCACATATATACATCCAGTAAAAAGACATACAAGTAGCAACTGTTCAAACATGATGTATTAATGAATGAATGAAATGGTTTATTTAAAGCCATCAGGTCATAATACATGACATAACATATCACTTAATGAATCACAAGTAGATAGCTTGAAAGATAGTGGAAGGAAGCGAATTTATAAAATCCCACCCCGACTCGACCATACCATTTTCTCTACATGAATTAGCAATATCCAGTTCAGGACTTAATATCAAATGTTAATAGATTCAGGCTATTAAGGATCATTAATATCTTTGATGTACCGGTAATCAAACTTCAAAGCATCCACAACAAATCACTTATATTAATCTGTAACAATAATCTAATATTCTCATTGAAAAACTGTATTAGATAGTAAGAATTGTGGTTTCATCTGTAAATCGTTGATCTTGATTCATGAATCAAATCTCCAACACCCAAGTAAAGATCCACAACCCAACACTGTGGAGCTCCAAACCCTTTTAGCGTGCAGTGGTGTGAACTTGGAATGTTGTGTAATCTGATGCACTCTGAAGCTCCAGTTCAAAGCATATCCTTCTGCAGTCATAATGTGTTACCAGTTCATTTCACCAAACTTGTCCAAAGCCTGGTGCTCCCCCGCACCACCTTCTGTCCGAGCTTCCTGTGACCTCTTGAACTTTTGGAAATCCTCAAAAAAGATATTGAAGACGAATCCTTCTTTGTCCTCATACAGAGCTGCCCAGGAGGTGACATTTCCACAAACTCCTGATGCCCAGGAGACTTGAAACTTTGAGTCACTCCACCAAAAATACTTACTTCATGAGGTTTCAAATGTGTATAATTAATATTATGGATTTCTAATAAATTATTTCTGCTTTAAGAAACATACTTAATAAAGTATTAAATCATGCTGAGTTTCCCCATCCCTGATCATGACGTTAAGTTAAGCAGATGTGTGCTAGTAAAAGTCTAAGCTGTGATGAGTTGCAATGATCTGATTCAGAGGGAGGAGCCTATCGCTTGATGGCTCAGCAAGGTGGGGGTGGGAGGAAAATCATGTGGATCTGAGTTTTTCATCTAATTATTTCAAATGAACAAAATGCGAAATGAATGTACATATGAACACGAAACAGAATAGGATTTGAAAAATTGAAATAAAAAAAACAAAACAAACCCCCCCCCACAATTTTCAAACCATGGTCATAACATTTTTGATATATATCAGAGCTGTGAACGTTAACACGTTAACGCACAGGAATAATAAAAAAGAGTTGATGCTTTAATACTTAATGCAAATTAATCACACCTCATGGAGCAGCAGTTCTTTGCTTTGCCTCAGCAGTGTAGGCTTCTAAAAGACTTCATTTGGTAAAATCCCACTGATACCATGGTTATTTACAAAAGAAATACATATTCAATCTTTTTTTAGTACTTTTATTTTTAGGTTTAGATCACATTTTCAGATAAAGCAGTAATTTGATCCATGGTCCGGCGCATTGTCACAGTAACACGACAAGCCATCGCTGAGCCAGACGTTATCTTGACTGCAGCAGCAAAGTAAAGCGATATTGTCAGGACTCACTCAGCCATGTCCTCCTCCGACCACCAGAGGGACCTTTCTCCTGAGGATTAACCATCTTCAGGACCTTCCTCACTACAAATCCCATCAGCCACTGCTTCAGTCTTCTCCTTGCACAGCTGATCATCATCATCCTCATCAGAACCATCTGCATTTATACTCACTCCAGCCTCAACTTCAGTGTGAAGTCTTGATCATGTTTATCAGTCAGTCTAAGCAGTTTTTCCTAATTGGTTCTCTGTTTCTGACCCACACCAGTTTACTCGTTCCTCTGCCTCACCTGTGTGTTTCTGACCATTGCCTGCCTTTTTGATGCTGAGGAAAAAACAAGCGATGACAGATTGGTAAATGGATCTGCATGAAAGTGAAGAAGATTTTTGATATGGAGATTATATGTCATCATTTCAATAAATTCTGAAATGTTCATCTGGTTTTGTCTGCATTTTTTGACCAAATTTCACTGCAAACATTGAACCAATTAGCCATCACCATTCTGTCTTAGCTAAATTCTCATTTTTTTGTGGGTGACATGCCGGCTCTAGGAGGGAGTCATGAGGTGGGTGGAACCCTCAGGAAGCGAAAGGCAGAGCCTCAGAGATCGAGTCATTTTACTTTCAGGTATAAAAATAGTTGGCAAAAATAAATCATATTTAATAAATAATTCTTTTTATGTTCCAAAAGTAATATATTATCATTTACATGGATATAGTTCACTCTTATGGCCCTTTAAATCTTTCCAGGGATCTGCTGTAGCCACTCCTCCAGTGTGGGGGTCGTGGCCCCGAGTTTACCACTTTACCACTGACACCACTGTGACCTTCAGACCTTCCAAGCTTTCTCCAGTTCCTCTGAGTCCATCCACCTTCTATTCAGCATCCATCCACTGTCCATCCACCATCCAATCACTTTCATGCTCTGCCCCTCACCGATACATTCTCCTGTCACAACCTTTGTTAAAGCTCTCCCTAGTTTTGCAGGATGAATGTTTTCAAGATGACAGAAACTAAAAGCAGCAGAGATTGCTGTCAGAACAAGATATGTGGACATCTCCTTTGTCAATATATGTCAAGCTGAGATGGATGGCTGTTTGATGTGTACCGGGGGCTTCATTGCCCTTCAACAGTCTTGTCTCAGGTGCACACCGCTACAAATTCTCTTTGGAATTATGTAATCTAACAATTTGAAATGCACAATACAGAATTTTTGCAACTATGTCCAAGCAATAATGTTTTAGGAAATTTTAAAATAAGGCTTTTCCCGCAGCTCATCAAAGACAACAAGCAGTAAGTCTATTGCCTGTCTCAAAGACTACAAAGACCTGATGAACTAAATAGCATAAAGACAATTAATAACTTTTAAAGAGCAATTATTGACTGTATAAGAGAAATGGACGGAGCTATATGACATCACCCATGGTCCCATGGTCGCCATTTTTCCACAATATGGACACCGCAGTCCGGATCCAGATGAGGTTAGTGAGTAGTGATTGGTCCAAGTAGCTCTAAGTGAACTTTTTATTTTGAGTTAGCATCTTCTGTTGTTAATCAGGAGTGAGAACCGCCTCCACTGAGAGGGGGTTCTGGAGAATCTTTCAAACATTTCATACATTCGACAAGTTGGCCAGCGGGCAAATAATGCTATTACTGAGGAGTCTGATTCCCCAGTTTATAATTTGAATAACTAAGTAATACTAGAAATTTCACATTACCTGCGATAATGCTAGGTGTGAATGCTGGAAATGAGCACACAGGGAGCCTCTCATTGAAAATAAATGACCAGCACTTGGCCCGAACAAAAGCTCATATCTTTTGAATCGTTTTCCTCAGAGTAAAAGTAAAAACACAATCAGAATATAGAGATGTTGGACTACATGTAGTGTGATTTTTATGTTTTTGTGCCTAAATATACAAAGATACTCGCAGGTTAAAAAACAAAGCACCTCAAAAAATCATCTCCACCAAAAATGCATTAGGCTTAATAGAGGAAATCTTGAGGTTTTGCTGATATTTGGGGCTGCTGTGGTAAAACTACATGGCTGATGGTTTTCAAAGTTGTATCTGAAAGCCAGAAAAAATGCCTACATTTTGATGTCAAAACATTTTCTGTGAGGGACACAATGGCTGAGTGTGAGCAGGTTGAATCCACTTGATGTGTTTTCTTCCTCTCACTCTGCTCCACTCTTCTTCACTCTGCTGCCTGCTTCCAACTGTCACTAAATCTGTATTGCTTTTCATTCATAACTGACAAATGACTCAAAGATGACATGTTGGCTTTGCGGCAGGGTCTTGGGGGACAAGGGTGGTGGTGGGGTTCTTGCCCCGACTGGTGGGGAGGGGGGGCGCTTTCCCAGGGTTCTGGCGTCTTGTGGTCTCTACTGACACAATCTGTGGGGGCCACTGCTGGTCCGGCCGACTGTGATTTTAAAGCCCTTTCCACCTTTTTAAAAAAATAATTCAAAGGGAAGAACCTGGTGTCACAAACAGGCAGACATCTGGTTCCACGTGCAGCAGGTTTATTATAAGAGCTAAAAGTCCACAAGACTAATCAGGGTCAGACAGGCAGAGGTATAACACGAGCAGGGGATCATCCGAGAAGACAGAGAAGAGTAGTCAGAGTCCAGGCGAGGATCGGAGCGGGGGCAGGCAATCAGAGTAAGCAGGGTCAGAGGCAGAAGGTCCGGTCCCGGAATAAACGTTAAGTGTTGCAGGCAGGGTGGCACAATTAAAACTTCGCAATGAGTGACAGTGTGGAACCAGACTATATACTGAGGAGGTGATGAGATGATGGGAAACAGCTGACGATGATGAGTCCAGGTGAGGGCAGGTGGTGAGGTCAAAACTCTGGTGAGTGCTCTCTCTGGTGGCTGGAGAGGGTAGCAGCAGGCTGTTCCATGACACCTGGAGTTATCAAAACAATAATTTCTGACCCAACTGAGAAATTTATTTCTACTTTTTACCTAGGATTTTAAGGTGCGAGTTTTTGTTAAAAAGTCTTGTTGAGGAAAAATGAGTTGAAGTAAAATGAAAAATCGGACTCTGCTAAGAGCTAAGAAAGGTCTGTTTATTCATGAATAAAGTCAGAGAAATCTTCCAGCGTAACCATTCAGATTTTGTTAAGGAAGCCCCCGATTCTCTGTTTTCTCCAGTCTTTATACCCGAGCGTACGTGTCCAGAAGCACAGCACACACACCGCCTTCATTGGAACAACAATCGTTCTTTGGCAATCGTACCGGAGGAACCTTCGTCAACACCAGGCGATCCAACACTGCATCTGGTTTTCTGTCTTATCTTTCCTGGAAATCTTTGTTAAACCATTTATCTTAGACACTTGGCTGGACACAATGGCTGCACGGTGGGACAGTGGTTAGCGCTCTTGCCTCACAGCGAGAAGGCCCCGGTTCGAATCCCAACTGGGACCTTTCTGTGTGGAGTTTGCATGTTCTCCCCGTGCATGCGTGGGTTTTCACCGGGGACTCCGGCTTCCTCCCACCGTCCAAAAACATGCTTCATAGGTTTATTGGTGACTCTAAATTGGCCCTAGGTGTGAATGTGAGAGTGTATGTGTGTGTGATTGAGGCCCTGAGACAGACTGAAGACCTGTCCAGGGTGTACCCCGCCTTCGCCAATCAGCAGCCGGGTTAGGCTCCGGCACCCCCGCGACCCCGAAAGGGAATAAGCAGCCAAGAAGATGAATGAATGAATGATGAATGACTTGGCTGGACACTGGACTAGAGAAATGTCACGGCGACCTAGTACCTCTTCCAACTCAAAGTCTGGAACATTAGCTCGTTCCTTGGACTAAATAGTCGAAAACATCATTAATTCTGGAATTTACTTTTGAGTTATAGCTTTGCATGTTCCATTAGGAACCCCTGGCCAAAATGGAGCAAATCTTTTCCCAACAGTCTGTAATTAAAAGCCAGTAACTTGAAATTAAATATATTTTTTTTTTTATATGAAGTGTTTGTTATAACAAGCTCCACTTCATCTGATTGTAGGAGCTTTCTGAAAACCCTTTACTGGAAACAGCATGAGATAAAATGTGTTTATGCCATTAGTCAAAGGCTGTTTTTCTAAAGGGGTTCTAGAATTAATGTCAAGAGCTCCGTTATGTTTTTGTGGCCCCTCCTGTCCCTTCATTATTTTTTATTGATTCTGTCTTGTTATTAAAATTAAACAGGCAGCAGACAGCTTGATACCAGATGAATGTTTACCATGCTGGGGGAAGCTGAATGATATTACTGGGGTTTTTCATTACATCATTTTAGCCCACGTGTCTCTTCAAGGAGTGGGCAGGTGGTGAAAGCAGCACGGACAATCAGCAAATATGTGAAAAGATGCAGCTTGCTTGGGGTTGGTGCCAAAGGATGGCAGGGTCTGCTTCAGCACAGCCTTCTGGTCTCTGAATTTAGTCTCTACGTTCAGTGTCCAGTCCTTCCTGGACATGATTTCTGTCGCCGCTCTCACCTCCGTTTTTCACAAAGCCAGCTCCACTCTCAGACTGTGCTGGATTGGAGTGTTCATCAAAAAGTCAGTGGCCGGGGAAGCAAGTGCAGCCCTCCATCACAGTCACTCAGTGAGACGCCTCTTCACTACAGTCTAATGAATACAGAGCTTCTGGCAGGTGAGTGGCCTCCTGGTTCTTTCAGATGTTACCTTCTTGGAAGAGAATTCACCCAGAAGACACTGATGTCTATGGCAGACATAAAATCCTGTCCACATTTGTCATGGAAGGAATCACACATCAATATGTGGTTGGAGTCATCTGGACCCCAAAGAGAGCGGATTAAACAAACACCTCCTGGATGAATGAGAACCTTCAGTGACTTCAGGAGGGAGGAAGTAAAATGTATTGACAGCTGGTGGAGAGGTTACAGTCTGACTGTTTAAGGGTGTGGACAGGTGTCTTACAGATAACCAGTTCAAACAGGTGACATTAATAGAGGTAACCAGTGGATGATGAAAAAGCTTTTGAGAAGAGGAAACAGGTCTGAGAGGAACAGAATTTTTGGTTTTGGATTTCTTACAAACCAAAACCCAGTGAGAGCCGCTAAATCCTACTTTATCTTTTAGAAAGTACACTATTTATTTTATGTGCCCATTAAATCACTTTTTAAATAAAATATATCTTCCAGATATGTACAATAATAGTGATATTTTTCTTTAAAAAAAAACGTTAGCTTTCGACAGCAGCTCGCAGATGTTTCTTTTAAAATAAAATAAAGAATACAATCTTCCTGTTGCAGCAGTTTTACTTATTAAAAATACTTGAAAACCAAGTCAGACATGCCACTTTCTATCATTATGACAACAACGAGATGTTAATGTGCAGTTATGATTAGAATATGTGCTTAACCTAACATGTGGGTGAAAACTACTGTGTCTCTTAAGATCCATAATAATATCAGGACTCAGGCTGTCACACGTTCATCCTAGCTGGCAGGAAAAGGTGGAGGAAAAGATGAATGAAAGCATCAACGAGTGGGGTGTGGATCTGCCCGGGAACGTAGATATGGAGCGTCTTTGCGGTCTGAAAAAGAACCAAGACGAGCGGGCTTTGTCGCTGCTTCGGAAGAAAGACCGGAATGAAACAGATGATCACGTCTTTTTTCGTTTCGTCTAAGCGGTCAAGTTGGCCATAATCCATCTCCTCACCCGCTGCCTGAACGAGTGGCGTAAAGAAGAATGATAAGGGTGTCAGATTGATCATCTGAGTCAGACTCAGCATCCCTGCTTGTTTGGCCTTGAAGATGGATTTATTTACAACTTTCAAGCTCCAGTTAAGAAGCTGATGACTCCTGGGTATGTTCATGCTGTCAGGATTTTGCTGTTCAAGCGCAGAATTTTAATGGAGGAGTTGAGGATCCTGGGAGTAATCGTAACTCTGCTGTATGAATTGAGATGTGCAGCTCGCCATCCCCCCGCCGACATTGTGGAGACCATGTACGATCGGATGGTCAAAGCAGAGGAAGTCGATTTAGAAGAAATGGAGCAAGCGTCATAGATTTGGAGAGGCAAGGCTTTCCATTCTCCCCAGCTGCTTTTTTTACTTTAGACTTCAAACTACTTTAGACTGGATGTGAAGGACTTTTGAGCCCCCCGTCTTCTTTGTCTGAAAATCAGACCCTTTTGATCAGCCAGGTCATCACTGGCTGGGCCTGATATTGGAGAAGGGAGGAGTCGCTACGTTTTTTGATTCATACAGATGTTCGCCAGACTTTTATCCTAAAACCGTTCTTGAGTTTTTGAAGAAGTGATCAAACAAGATCTTGTATCATAAACGTCAACTTCAACACATTCATCACTGCATTTTACATCTTCGACATCGGGATAAGGATTATGTTTTGATCAAGTCTTAACCAGTGTTGGGCATCTCACTTCAAAAAAGTAATTAGTTATAGTTACTAGTTACTTCTCCCAAAAAGTAATTGAGTTAGTAACTCAATTACTGCATCTTCAAAGTAATTAGTTACTTGGCAAAGTAACTCGATTTAAATTTATCTTTAAATATGGTAATATTTTGTATTTTTTCCTGCGTTACAAATAAAAAAAATAATTTACATTCAATAATAGATGATAACCGACAATAGTATACTGGTATAGTTTTCCAATGGAGTCATATTGTCTAAGTTTAGGATACACATGAGAGAGGGTTTAGGGAAAGAATTTTCAATATTTATTTGTCAGAATTATCACACAAAACACTGCAACAAGTGGTATATAAAAAATGTAACTTCACACAAAAAAGGTAAACGTTTCAACTATTAACATACTTCAAGTATCTTACCTACAACTATAATTAAACAAAATGGCTTAAAAAACTGAAAGTGCAAAACAATAATAAATTATTAAACTACAATTATTAACCCATATTTCTGCTAAGAGGAGCAGCTCTCTGCATCTCTTTTTTCTCTCCCAAAATCCCGCAGCCCCGCCCACTCGCTCCGGAGTCTGCTCACTGCGTTGATCTGTGCGCGCTCGTGTCTGTCTGTGTTGTGTGTTTTATAAATATTACCCCGTTTCTGCTAAGATGAGCTGCTCTCTGTCTCTCTGTTCTCTCTGCTTTCGCGTCCTGTGTAAATGGGGCGTTACACAAGCAACTTTCGGGTGCGAAGCGCCCAGCTCCAGCAAGATCATCAAACTTTGAAGTAACGCGCCGCGATTTACACGAAGTAACTATAACGGCGTTACAGCGAGGATGAAAGTAATTAGTTAGATTACTAAATTACTTGATTTATAACGCCGTTAGTAACGCCGTTATACTTAAACGGCGTTAGTCCCAACACTGGTCTTAACAATGTACAATGGTGACCATAGGATAAAACACGATTTTATGGTGTTTGACTATGTTAAAAAATGAAATTAATGTTTTAGAAATAGAATCTACTCTACTTCTAAACAGGGATGTTGCAGCCTGGAATATTAAAGTTTTCACCTCTCATGTTTAAAACAACAAAGAAATAATCTGTGCACGTAAAAATTGGTAGAATAAACGGTTTATTGGAGAAAAATATAGACTACAAGCATGTTTTTTTTTTTATTTTTTATGTCATACATGGAGCAATCAAGAAAACATAATAAATTTATTTTTACAACATCCGGCTTTTGTACGCCGCATCTCACATTTTTTTTGTTCTTGGACCGGCCTGGAGAACACTGAACGTGACGGCACAAAATCCTCTTCCAACGTCTTCATATGTCTGTATTGAACCGAGCTTGGGGGCTAGTCAGCATGGATGAAGGAATGTTTAGTTCAAAGAGCGTATGTAAATATTCAGACCAGCCGGCCGGTGGTGCAGTTGACGATTTCTTGTAAGGCTGTGAAAAGTATTTAATGCAATCTATCATATGAGACCCTTTCACGGTTTTACCTCTGTAAACAAACTCCCCTTCTGAATTCCAGCCGTCATCTGTGGGGGCAATTTCCCCGAGAATGTACTTTGCCTTCTTTTGGCCTCGTGTTGGGAGACTTTTTCAAATTTAATCCGCTTCAGCATCGTCCTTTTTCTGAGCGTCAAATGTCTGCAGACCCACCTAGCCGGAGGATGAAGGAATGTTGGGGTCAGGAGTTTTGCGTTCTCTCTGCTGCTGCGGTTACAGGCGCTGCTCTCTCTCTCCTTGTTTCACCAAAGACAGATATCGGTGTAGTAATTCTGCGTTCTTTTAAATTTTTTCGAAAGAGGTTAGGCGATGATCGTTCAACACGGCTCTCATTTTTTCAACCAATTCATCTTCTGCATTGACTTATTCATTCCCTTAATCACGCGTAATTCAAGGGAAGAGAGCGCTGATTAAATGAAGGAGGGACGGACGGCACCACCATGGCCAGAAAAGGTAGAAGAACTCCATAGGATGGATTTTTCAGTAGTCTGTGCTTGGCTTTCAAACCGCTTTTTTAATCGACTTCTGGGGATCAAGCTTGACACCCCGATGGAGTTCATTGCTGCAAATGTACTTTTTCAGACTCTGTTGGTCTGCGGCGTTTGGAGAATATCCTGACACTTCCTGTTTCCCCTTGAGAAATGTGTTAATGTAGGAATAAAGTAAAGATGGAATCACTTTTGTTTTCAAAATGCCACACTTCAAACATTTAACAGGCAACATAAAGCTTTGTTGAACTCTACCGTAACCCACACAGCACTCAGAGTTCTAGCCTCATCATCGTGACAACACTCTCTCTCCAGGTTGTTGATTTTGGCGCATGTCCTGCAGAGGGTAAAGACAAGATTTTTTTGAGATGTTCTGTAAGGGAGAATCAGATAAAAGAGTCCCCTCAGTGGCTATACCTTGGCTTTGATTAAACCAAAGTTATTTTGAGGGTCGTCAATATTGTCGTGAATAACAGTGGGTTGACCAAGGTGATAAGCCAACGTAGCGTTTATGTACGGGTACAACAAAGTCCCATTGACATAATAAACAGCTTGTTTTCGGCCGTTGTGTATTGCAATTTCACGGGACACATTCTTCCTCTGTACAACGAATCACGGTTGAAACTTTTAAAGAAAATGTTTTACCTCAGTGTTCTTTTTGGTCAAATTAATGCAATTGTGCACCCACATGATGACGGTCTTGATGCCATAAACGGTTCTCAGTGTTTTCTATTTTCTCCAGAGCGTCTGAGTGCAGCTGCTCAAACGTCACTCTTCTTAGCGGACATTTGCCATCAGGTTGAAAACACAAGGGACAGCCGTGAAAAAAGCAACCAAAATAGCATAAATAAAAAAACATAAATAAAATCATATAATTATATTAATAATTATATTAATTACATTTTTATCAATATTTATATAAATTGTATATTTCATTTCAATTAAAATGTTACATCATCCTGATGGACTGTGTAGGTCAAAGGGCACCTGTCAATATGAGTTTGATGGAAGGTTCATTCCTCTTTTTCCATTGATCGATTTATCCATCCATCCATCCATCCATCCATCTTCTTCTTCCGCTCATCCGGGACCGGGTCGCGGGGGCAACAGTCTAAGCAAAGATGCCCAGACTTCCCTCTCCCCGGCCACTTCCTCCAGCTCCTCTGGGGGGACCCCGAGGCGTTCCCAGGCCAGCCAAGAAACATAGTCTCTCCTGCATGTCGTGGCCCCCGGGGGCTCCACCCAGTGGGGCATGCCCGGAACACCTCTCCAGGGAGGAGTCCACGAGGCATCCGGATCAGATGCCCGAGCCACCTCAACTGGCTCCTCTGGATGCAGAGGAGAAGCGTCTCTACTCCGAGCTCTCTCCGGGTGACTGAGCTTCTCACCCTATCTCTAAGGGAGCGTCCAGCCACCCTCCAGAGGAAACTCATTTCAGCCGCTTGTGGTTGGCATCTTGTTCTTTTGGTTATAGGGCTGTAACAAGTATCCGGGTGCTCGGGTACTCACAATCTGCTCCCGAAGATTCGAGTACGAATATTCGCGATCTTTTTAAATGTAGTAAATTGTAGTAAAATATGATCAAAATATCATCTGGGGACGGTGTACTTTTGCTCTGAAATGCAGATTAATGTAGGATTTTAAGTTTACCAACTAAAACAAAGCCGAAAGAGCCGCGGTACTGCTACCGGAAGGAAACACATCTTCGTGACGGTGAAGCTTCTGGTTTTCAAAGTAAAGCTAGCGAGAGCTTTTTTCAGTTCAGAAAGTAAGACTGAAGTTCCGCTCACAGACATAACTTCTGAAAAAATAAATTAGCTTTAACATCGGAGCTTTAGCTTCAGTGTTTACATTCTTTTGGTTATGATTACTCTTCGACATTAACTAAACTCCAGCTTATTCTGAAGAAACAGCCTCGCGCTGCTGAAAGGTGGATGTAATCAACGTGAATCAGCTGATTCTGCTGCGGAAAAAAAACATTTTTTCCATACGGGCTCTGCACCAATATGTAATGTTTAGAATGTAAAATACTGAAGAACTTTGAGGATAGAAGATTAGAGATTTTTTTTTTATAATTTTTATGTTGGTTACTGCTAGAAGATTGGCAAAAAAAGAAGTTTAAAATGAAAAACAAATTTCTTTTTATCTCAATCTTTGTGGGGTTCTTTCAGTTTTGTTGATTCTGATCTCCTGTTCTAAATAAAGGTATAAATGATGATTAAATACATAAAAATTATTTCAATTTTCATCCATCTAGTCAATAGACATACACATAGCATTAAAAATTATATTAAAAAGTAAGAATCGTGGTTCAATTCTTGTATCGTTGAGCTTGATTCGTGAATCGAATCGGATCGCCACCTAAGCAATGATCCACAGCCTTATTTGGTTATGACCCAGAGCTCATGATCACAGATGAGTACTGGAACAAAGACTGACCGGTAAATTAAGAGCTTTGCTTTCTTGCTCAGCTTTCTTTTTACCACAACGAACCGGTGACGCGGCCGCAAAATGGCAGACGCTGCTCCAATCCGCCTGTCGATCTCATGCTTTGATCTTCCCTCACTCGTGAACAAGACCCCAAGATATTTGATCTCCTCCACCTGAGGCAGGAGCACTCCACAAACCCAGAGAGGACAAACTACCTTTCTTCGGTCCAGAAACATGGCCTCAGACTTAGCGGTGCTGACCCTCATCCCAGCTGTTCACACTCCGCTGCAAACCTTTCCAATGCATGCTGGAGGTCCTGGGTCAATGAAACCAACAGAACAACATCATCTGCAAAGAGCAGAGAGGAAATCCTGTGGTCCCCAAACCAGACCCCCTCCGGCCCCTGGCTGTGCCTTGAAATTCTGTCCATAAAAACTATGAACAGAACCGGTGATAAAGGGCAGCCCTGCCGGAGTCCAACATGCACCGGAACAGGTCTGACTTACTGCCGGCCATGCGAACCAAGCTCCTGCTCCGGTCATACAGAGACTGGACAGCCCTGAGTAAGGCTCCCCGGACCCCATACTCCCAGAGCACCCTCCACAGGACACCACGGGGTGATGTGAAACAGTGGGTGCTGTTACGCTGTGGTGACCTTGAAAGGGAAAAGGTGAAGAAGAAGAAGAAGACGGTATTCTGCATCTAAAATAAAAGTTTTTTTTCTGATCTTCACTAGCTCAGTGGAGAAACTGAGTGTTGTATTAGACTGGGGCCAGAGCTGTCCGAGCAGACTCTTCCTGGAGGGAGCAGTTTGTATCGTGCTTACGTCAGCACGTTTCCACTCGCTCTTTTTTGTGGGTATGGGAGGGGCTGCTGCAGACAGTGCAGGTTTTTAGAGGATTACTCTGAGGCCCAATTGGAATACTCCCCTTCTCCCTTACCCTTAGCCCTCCCCTTTGATTTTAAGTGGAAGTTGAAGTCAAAGTCGTGTCCAGATTATTATTTTTTAAGTTTCACACTCCAGACAGAGGGGTCCGAAATCCGCTATCGTGAGAGTAAACCTCGTGGCAGAAGAAGCTCTTTTCTTCCCTTTGGTGCGCTCTAAACCACAGAATTTTACATTTAAATGTAAGTAATGACTTTGTGTTGTAGTGTGACCTTTTTAAAGTTACAAAACTGCTGTTGTTATGTATATTAAACCGCTGGAAGCGCCGCACGGATGCTATCGGACCGGCGATGTTGATGACGTCACTGAACGAAAAACACATCCGAAATATTAGACTCTATTTTTTTCATCACCCTCCGTTTGGCCCGTGACTTTTTCAGTGACTAGATCAGAGAATACAAATTCAATATGGCTGATCGATGCAAGTGTTTTCGTCCTGAACTTCCATCCGTTTTCTGGATGGGTCTTCTGCCTGTTGAAAGCCCATGTAGCTGCAGTGATCATGCCGGCCCCTGCAGTGGCTCTCTTTCACTTGCTACCCAGGCAGCTGGCTGGCCGGCAGACCGAGAGCTGCTGCACGATGAGAAGTCAGCATATTTCATTGAGACAATAAAGATCTACCTATCCTTTACTTTGATTCTTATTTCTGTTTTCTCCTCTTGGGCTAATGCAGGTCACCAAGTCGTCAAACTGGGTCAGAGAAGGACGGAAACACCATGGAAGCAACTGTCATTCAGACACAGCAGAAGTGAATTTCACTGTACGGGGAGAGTCTGAATGATCTCATCAACCCAGACATAGAGACGTTATTAATGATGCTTTTAGATAGCGTTTTAAAATAAATGTAATAATTTATAATCAACATCTGTGCCTTCCACACATTGTAAGTGAGATATACACAGACACTGCTCCATGTAGCCATCAGGTTAAAAACATTAGTAGTAACTCCTCCCGCACGCAGCCGCGGCATTGAGCTTATGAACATATTTTTGGATGGGCATCTAAAGAGAAGCATCCGACTCACTAATCGTGTTCGGTGTAAAATTCTATTGAAACCCCAAGCTACCAGTCAAAGTTTGTACTTTAAAATAAACGTTTGATTCAAACTCGGTAGTCCTAAGTTACGTGTGAATGTGCTTGTTGAATCAGAGGTCAATGGAGACCAAGATATTAGAATAGCTGCTGCTGAAGGCCGACTCCGTCACCCCCGTGTTTTTGCAGGTCTTGAAGTTTGGGTGAAAGCGAGGTCTTCAAAGGAAGTGCACTTCCATGTAAAGCCGGCCAGCAGCTTCTAAGTTGGCACAGTAATTACTCACAGTGAGATGGAGAGTCTTTGCTCTTTTACTCTCGCATGTTTCCACAAATTTGCACGTGGCCGTTGTGCTGACAGTGTTGTGTTTGTAGAAGCGCCGAGCCATCTGCGTCCTCGTGTGCTCCATTTCCTTTTGGAGAGATAAGAGAGGAGTTTGCTGTCAAAGAAGAGGCGCTGCGTCAGACATGCTGTGTGCTCTGCAGGGCAGGCTTCCCTTTAGCTGCTGGAGAATCACTTTATCAGCTTTGGTACATGCCAGTTTTTTTTCTTTTTTTTTTTTTATAAATCTAACTCTGATCAGCAAAGATTCTATCATTTCTGTTTTCATTCTTCACTTTTTTTTTTTACTTTTGTAATTTTTAGAACAATTCTCTTTTCTCCTTCTTCTCTGAGTCTTCATTTTTTTCTGCTACAGATGTTTTCACTCCATAATATTTTTCCCACTCTTCATTTGTGAGATAAGAAACCGAGAGTCCTTGAGTCAAGGTGAAGGAATCCAGGTAGGGTTATTAGATCAGTTCTTGTCTTTTTATAGCAAATAGAACAAATATTCAGTAATTGTCACACAATGTCCTCAAGAGTCATTTTATAGATCATTATCAATATGTGCTAAAAAATACTCCAGAAAAACCAACCACTGCTCATGGAAAGAACCTAGAAACTGATCCTCATCCTGTTTTAAATCCAGTGAAGGTGGATGCCTCCCTGAAATTCCAGGTTTATCAAAATGAATTGGTAGCTTGCAGCTCACATTTGCAAACTAAAATAAAACAAGACATTGAAGGAAACTCCAGGCAGCTCTGTAGCTTTTCTGTTCACAACTTCCAAAGTTGATACAATATAACTCTTTTTCATTTTTCTTCCATACACAGTATAAACACTCTATAAACACCACTACATCAATATTTGACAGGCAATTTAAATTTTCATGGCAGATATTTGTTAAACACCTAAATAAAATCCTTTAAAAAAGTTAAAAGGCTGAATGATTTTTTTTCTTTTTTCTCACAGCAATGTTAGTTTAAGTGATCAGAAAAGAAGACCCTTATTTCCCCACTGTCTCAAATTTGATCCACACATTTTTAACATGATGTAACTGGATTATAGATCATTATTTATCAATACACTTAGCTTTTCCTTTCAACACAGCAAGTAGTCATTAAAAAATGAACAGCAATAGATGAGTTTTTCTCACCATAAAGTTTTCAAGATTGGCAAAACTTTTCCAGCTAAAATCGTTTTGTAATTTCATGGAAGCAGCCATTTTGAAATGAGCAGAAAAAGCTCTTCTACTGCCTCTAGTGGAATGATGAGGAATTACAAGGCAGAAAACATGGACCAAGTTTTATACATTGTTTTTAAGGAAAGTTTGGATTAATGTAATGAGATAGGAGTCTCAGAAATGTGTCTATCAAATATGATACCAGTGGTATCATTCTAGTGATATCACATAAAGGCATAAAAGAGTTAACTATTTATGTTAACATTTCCATGAAAAGAAAATGAAACAACAAAATGAGTGATCTTAGAAAACTATTCTCTATAACAGTGTTTCCCAACCCTGGTCCTCGGGGCACACTGTCCTGCATGTTTTCCATGTTGCCCTGCTTATGCACACCTGATTCAGCTCATCATCAGGTTCAGCAGAAGCCTGACAATGAGAGGCAGGTGTGTTTGAACAGGGTTAGGTTAAAAAAATGCCGGACAGTGTGCCCTGAGGACCAGGGTTGGGAAACACAGCTCTATAAGATCAACTGATTCTCTCCAATGTCACCCACAATTCTGCACAGCTTAAGTGGAGAACATCTGTCTGAGTCAACTTAGCAAGAAATAAAACAAATGGTGTCTGCGCTATAAGGCGCACCATAAATGAATGATGCATGTTCAAACTTCTGCACCAATTGCAAGACATTAGACTCAGTGATAAGTCAGTCGGACAGACTTTATTAACTGCATGCAGTAACTCTGGACCTCGTTTGTAACTCGTTACCAGGGGTGTTAAACTCCAGGCCTCTTGCTGTTTTTTCAGTAATCCTGTCTCATCTGCTGTTTACCTGATCAGGTGGGTTTAGCCTATAAGGAGTTTCAATAGCAGGTTAGTTAGAAAACATTTAGGACATTACCCTCAAGGCCTCTAGCTTGACACCGCTGCGCTACATGTTAGCCACAGCAAATTTTGACAGAATGCTATCTACCTCTGCAAATCTCTTCAACATCAGTAAACACAATCAGAATGAATCCATATAAGGTGCTCCTGATTATAAGGTATGTTTTCAAAAAAAAAAAGATGTTTGAAAACTTTTCATAGTGCAGAAAATACTAGGCAAGGCAAGGCAAGTTTATTTGTATAGCACATTTCATGTACAGAAACAATTCAAAGTGCTTTACATAAAACATTAAAAGAAACAATCAAAAGAAATAGTAAAAATGTCATTCATCATCATTCAAATCATTAAAATAAAATTAAAAGAAAGTAAAAAGATTTTAATTTAAAACAAGCATAGATAAACAGTGCGGACGTAAACTTTTGAATACATATTAATCAAATGCAACTGAGAACAGGTGAGTCTTTAACCTGGATTTAAATACACTGAGTGTTTCAGCAGATCTAAGGTTTTCTGGAAGTCTATTCCAGATCTGTGGAGCATAGAAGCTGAATGCAGCTTCTCCATGTTTAGTTCTGACTCTAGGAACTGATAAAAGACCGGATCCAGATGACCGGAGAGGTCTGGCTGGTACATACTGGGTCAGGAGGTCAGTCATGTATTTTGGTGCTAAACCATTCAAAGCTTTATAAACCAGTAACAAAACTTTAAAGTCTATCCTCTGACAGACAGGTAGCCAGTGTAAAAACCGTTATCGCCCACTAGTGGCGGATCCATTAACTCAAACAAACAATATACCATAGTGTTACAGTTAGGAGGACCTGGAAGAGGACCTGGAAGAAGCTCAGCCAGCGCCCATGGTTTCACCTCCTGTCAGAGTCTGGAGCCCGGCCTCTCACCTGTGACGCAAAAGCTAACACAAAGCCTCCATCTAATTAACCCTTCTGCTATCTTTTATCATTAAAAACTTAAATAAAACACTTCTGTGAAGTAGCTTTAATGGACAAGTAAAAATAGAGCAAATCTAAACTAGGAAAAAAAATAGCTATCTTCTTGTTATATAATTAGTCATGTGATAAAGTTTAGTGACTTTAGCTTTAACATCTTTAGAGCTATTGAACATTTTTGACCAAATGTGATTCCTGTCCTCATTTAAAATTCTTAAAAATGAATCGTGACTTTGTTTTAGCATGAATTAATTGAGTGTTCATAACTAGCTGATATCATTAGAACCATTTATTAGAAAAAGAAGAACCATTTATTAGTTTCTTTTTTAAGGCTATTTGAGTTTTTTAAGTTCTTAAGACATCACATTTTCAGTTTTATTACCACAGTAGTTAATTCTCTTAACTGTTATTTCTCTGTCAGATAAATAAAGCAGGCATATCATAGAACAGCTCGGGTCCTAAGGAGTCAAATCACGGAGCTAGCATTTAGCTTACCACAGTTAGCAGCTGCTGTAGAGTAGCCGTCTGTCTGTCTGCAGCAGAAAGAGCTTTAAAAAGAAACAAAAACTCTGTCTTTTTTCTGTTAGTATGCCTTTACGTTTACATTAAGACAAGCCAATAGAGACACTTGCTGTGAATTTAAAGTGTTTTTTAAAGAGTTATTGATCCCGGAAGTCTGAATCTGTGATCATCTAGCTAGCTTGACTGATTATTTACGTTAGCGTCCTGTTTACACTCGTGTTGTTTTCTGCTGCGTTTTTTGGCAATTACATTTGGTGATCTGTTCATGACATGCAAACTTCCAGTGGAGTATTCATCTGGAATAATATGCCTGAAATAGAAAGTGCTGATTATAATAAGAATAAATGAAATATCTGATTCTCACCGGGAGACTATGTCCAGTAGTTGGCCTGGTGGTCTTGTCTCTTGGGTGCCGGTCCCCTGGGCTTGGCAGCCTCCTCTCCACACCCACGCCGGGAGTGGGATCCCCGAGATTTAAGATCTAGAGCAGGAGATCAAACTACATCGGAGCCTGGGGGTGTCCAGGTCTCCGTGGTGCGGAGTCCAGTCCTTGCTCTCAACAACTAGCCCTCTCCAAAACTCTACCAGTGGGTGTGCCTGGTCGGACCTTGTTTACATCACTCCTCCGGGACCACCGTTTCTCTTGGGTGCCCTTCTCCTGGTTGAGGGTGGGCGGCCCCTGTCTCACTCCCCCTGGGTCTTCCACAGTGGGGGCGGGTGGTTAGGAGTGGGTCACCCTTGGGGGGCCCTGGTTTGTACCTGGGGTGGGGCGGGGGGATGCTTGGCGCTGCTGGGTGGTGGTGGGGTGCGCTTCTGGGGTTGGGGGGCTCTCCGGGGGTTGGGCCTCGCATTGGCCCTCCTGGTGCGTTGAGGGGGCTGCTGGGGCCTGCACTCTCTGTGTTCCTGTGCCTTCCTGCTCTTGGGTGTGGGTGTTTGGCGGGATAACCTGGCGGGCGGATTCTCTCCGCAGCTCTATGGTGGATGTTGGGGGGGGGGTCCGGGCTGCTGCTGCTGTCCCGGTGGGGGGTCTTGGTATGGGCCGGGCGCTCTCCCCTTTTGTATATTCCATTATAAATAAAGTTTAGTATAAAATTCAACAGGGGTTTATACTCAATAAATCCCTGTTGTGACAGTAAAATCTGTCTAACACTAGGCTGTTTGCTCAGCTGTTGGACAGGACAAGTTAAAAAAAATGAAATCTTTCCTGTCATATAAGAAAACTCCACAGTCAGCTATTGCTGAGAGTTGAATGTTCTTCTAGAAAGTAGCCTGAAGGCACTAGATACTTTTATTCCACTTTTGTATTCTGTCCTACTCTAAAAACAACAAAAGTCAATGTGTGAAATTAAATCACACAAAAGAGAAAGCAGAAAATAGTGAAGAGCATCACAATTATGTTACGTCCCTCAAGCCAAAGTCTTGACAGTGGATCAAAGACAAATACTTTCTCCGAGATTCTGTTTGTTCATTTGTTTCCTTTCTCCTCAATAAAAACATGTCAGATAATGTAGAGGCTGAAGATCCCTGGAGAAAAAGGCGCAGCATTTCGCAGAGTCATGTGATCCTGAACATCTCTGGTCGTACTCGTTCTGGCAGAGCCGGTTTGTTCCAGTTTGAAGGAAAACATTAAAGATCATTTGGGTTTTTGAGGGGAGAGGACACTGAAGTACCTCTGTCCCTGCAGCACAGTTTGAGTTGAGTGGACATCATCGTTTCTGAACCTGAACCAAAAACTCAGAGCATAAAGACAAAGGAAATCTGTCCCCAAAGAGGACATAACCAAGTAAATGTGTGTGTGTATATGTCTGGGTTCTGTGTTGATTAAACAGCAGGTGGTAGATTAGCAGATATAAAAAAACTGATTGTGTGTGTGTGTGCTAGCATGAGGGCTCTGATCACATTCTGGAAATTCATTGTTTTGTTTGAACAATGGGATAACTTAACGAGCCAGAAAAGGCTGCAGTTTTGGCCTTTAGCACATTGAATGAAGAAGAGTTCACTTCCCCACAAACTTGACTTTATGAGTTTGTAAGCCACAAAAAAAGACACTCGTTAAACTGTTACTGGAACCAAAGTTTTTATATGAGGGTTTGACGTGTAATTTCTGAAATCCCTGCAGGGATTTCTGGATGTGTGAGCTGGACAGGACAAGAAAGTCATATAGCTCTATCTCAGTTTAAAACAGAGGTCTAATCTATTCTAGAAAAAATGTATTTGTTGACTTTGCTTTATTTTGAATGACAGTTTTTACACTCAGGTCATATCAGCACTTTTTGTTAGGCTGTTGTTTACACCATCCAGATGTCTCATATTGTCAACCACAGACAGAGTTCCCAATTTACTAACACCTCGTTGCCACTGAACAGTTCGGTATGGTTCGGTGCGATCCGTCTTTTGAGCATTTGCATTGTTAAATGGACTCATTAAACAGTTTCGACCTGTACTTCTTGAGGGACCCCATCCGTTGTAGGTCAATAGAAAAATTGAACGGGACGGTTGGGGCAGAGCTGCTGTACCCACCTGCTAATTGGCAGAAAGTGATGACAACATTAGAAAGCACCACTATAGCGCTAAGCTAGTGCTTCCATTTTCCTCTTTACAGCGGTATTCTTCTTAGCAGCCCCCAATCTTGTTTCAAACAACATAAAATTCCTGTTATACACGATGTACAAAAAGTAAAACAAGAAAAAGACAAGCTGCTGGATGACCTCCATTGTAGCAGCTTTTTTAGTCATTGTGTTACAATGATGCAATGACATGATAGTGGCTTACTCCACGCATGCACCATGAAAACAAACCGCTCAGTGGAAGCGAGGCTGAACTGAGTGGAAACGCTCGCCAGAATTCACAGGTCCATCCTGTACCACTACTTCCAATCCTTAACAATAGAGGCATGATTGTGAATGTGAGCTAATGCATGGGTTTTTGTTCAGGATTATCAGGAATTAGTAGCAGTATAGAATGAGGAATTGACATGTTTTTTTCAAGAAAGTGACAAATAAAAATACTGTTGATTTTTGTCCACAAAATATTCAAATACTTATTTCCTTCTTTTGGAGGATCCTGCTTTTCTCCTTGCTCCTCTAACTCTTAGATGTGACTTGTAAACTTAACATTAGCAGTTCTTTGGAAATATGAACAAGTAGGTTATGAGTAATGTTTAACCTTCCTACGCTTCTCTTATCTTTTTAATACTCCCTTCAGAGGTCACCACACTAAATTACCCCATAATTTGACTTCAGTTTGTGGAAGGCTCTCTTCCTGACCCAACCCTATGAATTCACCTGGATGCATGAAAGCACTTCCATATGGTTGCAAGAACCAACAGCACTAGGTAGTCCAAGATAGTTTTCCACCCAAGGACTTATCAATCCTACTGAGCTTCAAAGACTAGACAAGGGCATGTGTGTCCTGTGTGGCACAGCCATAAATGTTAAACATGAGTAACATCACAAAACATGTAAACCATGCTGTAAATTCATCTTTCAGTTAGTTTCAACAAAACGTCTTACCTCCACTGTTCCAACTGTGTGTCCTGACATCATTGGGTTGCTAGTTCACTTAATAAGGACCCCTTTTTTATCGAGGATATTTAGTTTGTGTTACTTCTGCTGGGCTGCACGGTGGCACAGTGGTTAGCGCTCTTGCCTCACAGCGAGAAGGCCCCGGTTCGACTCCCGGCTGGGACCTTTCTGTGTGGAGTTTGCATGTTCTCCCCGTGCATGCGTGGGTTTTCACCGGGGACTCCGGCTTCCTCCCATCGTCCAAAAACATGCTTCATAGGTTAATTGGTGACTCTAAATTCCCCCTAGGTGTGACTGTGAGAGTGAATGTGTGTGTGATTGAGGCCCTGCGACAGACTGGAGACCTGTCCAGGGTGAACCCCGCTTTCGCCCATCAGTAGCCGGGTTAGGCTCCGGCACCCCCGCGACCCCGAAAGGGACACAGCTGTCAGGAAAATGGATGGATGGATGGTTACTTATTCTCAGTCTTGCGATCTCTTCCAATGTGTATTTCTCATGGCCTCACTCACCACAACTTGGCTGATGCTTCCTTTAGGTCAGTGTTTTTCAACCTTTTTTGAGCCAAGGAACACTTTTTCCATTAAAAAAAATCCTGCGGCACACTAGCATCAAAAAAGGTAAAAAAAAATAGTCTGTATTGATGTACAGTCATTCCACAATCTAGTGTACATTTTTTATATACGTGGGAAGCATCATTACTCAATTTGCTCAAGTTAAACGTATATCTCGTCAAAACAGTCTACATTTATTACCATTAATGAATGATTAAAAAAAAAGAAATAAAAAAAATACTTCAAAATAATCAGTTTTTATTAATTTTTTTTTCTCTTTTTTTTTAAAATACTTCCAAAACTATCAGACAAAGTAAAAACAACGTTCTTTTCTTGTTTCCCTCCACAATAGTGATGAGAATTCTGGCTCAAAATTCAATTCTTTTGCAGTCGTTTTCCTAAAACAGCGACTCTTTTGGCTAACAAATGGCTTTTTAGGTTATTGTTTGCTTTGTTTGATTCATTATAAACTACTAGATAAGATTATGCACAAAATCCATGATGTAAATATGTTTTTATTCATATAAAGTGTAAATTATGTATATGCTGTTATTTATCCCTTCCAGATAGAATGTACAAAGTTAATGGTAAAAGAACTAACAATTAACTATTCAGTTTTTAACTCTACGCATTTTTAGCATTTTTCTTTTTAAACACATTTGAAGTGAACAACACAAAACTCTGCAACCATAAGCCAAAAACAAATTAAATTGTGCAAAAACCACTAAATCCATCCATCCATCCATTTTCTTGACCGCTGTGTCCCTTTCGGGGTTGCGGGGTGCCGGAGCCTATCCCGGCTACCGATGGGCGAAGGCGGGGTACACCCTGGACAGGTCTCCAGTCTGTCGCAGGGCCTCAATCACACACACATCCACTCACACATGCACACCTAGGGACAATTTAGAGTCACCAATGAACCTATGAAGCATGTTTTTTGGACGGTGGGAGGAAGCCGGAGTCCCCGGTGAAAACCCACGCATGCACGGGGAGAACATGCAAACTCCACACAGAAAGGTCCCAGCCGGGATTCGAACCGGGGCCTTCTCGCTGTGAGGCAAGAGCGCTAACCACTGCGCCACCGTGCAGCCCCACAACCACTAAATCAAGACTTTTATTCACATTGACATTAAGAAAGACAAAAGAGTTTCAGCTTTGAGGATGTAATCTGTTTCTTCTGTCGGTGATGATCTGCTCTGTTTTAGAGAAGATTCTCTCAGTTCTCAGGTGTCTGGACAGGTTGGTTGTGGAGCCATAAATATATACAGAATATATATACATAAAGAATATTTCCTGCAGACTGTTCCTTCATACTATCAAGAAAAGTCAAATGATTCCATTTTATTCTTCTTTTCTAATGTCTCTCATTTTCTTTACATTTTGAGTTGATGTTTTCTCTCTATCTCTCTCCCTATTTGGCTCTTGCACTGCTGAACGTGTAAGCCCCTACCCCTCCACCAAGCGCTCAGCACGCGCACTTAACCCAATGCATCATGGGGGCTGTAGTGCATAAACTCACGCAGATGTCGGCATACTGTCGTTTCTGAGCTTCATTCTTTTGTTCACTTTTTAAACTGTCTGATGTCGGATCCTGCTGGAAGGTACACCGCTAAACACGAGCTTTAGCTGTTATTTTAGTTGGAACTAAGATACTTTATGAGCCGAATCAGAACAAGGAAGTGAGAACGTTAACCACTTCTGATTGGCCAGATTGATGACATGTGATCAAGCCTCCAACAATGATTGGCAGAGACAGCTGAAGGGGGCAGGACTTTTCTAAAAGCTGAGTTTGAGGCCAGTTTTGCGGCTGGATTGCGGTAACATCATTCTGATTAGTCATTTATAGAATCAAAGAAATATTTCTTTTACCATCTTGCATATTCAAAACTAAATCAGGGCCATTTGGATGACCACAGAGCTGATAGTGATGGTAAATGTTTTAGATATGTGAAAATGGGTAATTTCCCGCGGCACACCAGACCATCTCTCACGGCACACTGGTTGAAAAACACTGCTTTAGGTGATGGCATTAAGGGTACATTCCAACTGAACACAGCAGGGGCGTCAAGTTTTAATGTTGAGTTAATGTAAAGACGTGGTAAGACGTGGCGCGATTTGGGCATCAGGTGCAGCAAGGTGCGACGAGTTTGATGGGGCGCGTCAAACAATCAGGGACTCAGCTTTAGCTACGTGACGTTTTCAGAGACTAGATCAAAGGGTAGAAATAAACAATCAAGATGGCTGCTCAATATGAGGATTTTCATCATGAATTTCCATCCAGTTTGTAAACCCATGGGGGCTGCTAGGTTCCAGAAACTGTCCCAGTTACTGTAGGGTGAATTCGGGATACACCCTGGAGAGATCACCAGCCCGTCACAGAGCTCATTGCGCTGGATCAATGGCGATCCTAGTCAGCCGCCTAGTGGATAGCTTAGCGAGTTAGTGAGCTCTGCTCCCCCGGCTCTGGCAGAGCTGATAGCAATCACTGCTGCCCAGGGACCTGGCAGATCTAGCGAGGTCCACTGCCCAGGCTGCGGATCCCTGGGCAGTGGAGCCCAGTGTGAATGGAGCAAAAAAGCTCCCACCGGTGGTTATACCCCATTCTTCCTGCCAGTCTTCAGGGCATTAGTCTGTTGTCAGTACTTGAATGGTCTGACTTTTCTGCTAATTTATTGTCGGAGACTTCAGACCACTTTTGTGGGGTTTTGAGCCGGGCTTATTTCTTTTTTTACTTTCACCTTCTTCCCATTTCAGGTG
This sequence comes from Oryzias melastigma, assembly GCF_002922805.2. Lineage (NCBI taxonomy): Eukaryota > Metazoa > Chordata > Actinopteri > Beloniformes > Adrianichthyidae > Oryzias > Oryzias melastigma. The sequence goes on from NC_050514.1 coordinate 7,852,656, forward strand.
TTCTTTCTTTTCCACCTGTTTCTCATGCCCTCTTAATGGATGCACCTGTGTTTAATTATCTTGCCTGTATATAAGCTGAATGTTGTCTCTCAATCTTTGCCAGTTCGTCTTGCTTTCTAGATGAATACCACGAGCCTTCCTGCATTATCTTTTTGAGAAGATAATAAATTTCGTTGTTTTTGGAACTTCCTCCTGCGTTTGTGTCCTCCCACAACCCTGACAACTTTAAGGCCTTGTTCTTGCAACACACCCAACACTTCCTTCTTTACATTCAAGAGCACATGCTAAATCCTGAAATAAATCTCCTGTTAATGCCTGTTGCTAATTGCACAACCAATCTTGACTGAGCACTAGTGTAATCACAAGTTCAATCTAATATCAAATAATGCTATTTTCCACACTTCATTGGGGGTACAGTATTTTTTAGCATTGAAGGACACCATAAGTTACTTCTCGTTTTATCAAATATATGTTTATTTTTTGTTGTTGTTTGTGTTGCTTAGATTACCAAAAGCCAAACCAGGTACAACTTCTCTGTGTTTTGTGTATGCAGATGAAACTGAAGGCAATAATGGTGATTCTATGTCTACAATATCATTTATCACTTCTTGTTTTGCTATTCTTGCTTTCTATTCTTTTAGTTTAGTGTCTCTTTGACCAGAAAAAGCCCTGCCAGACTTAACTGTATCTGAGAGATGTTACATCTGTGTTTGCAGAGCTCCCACTTTTATTCTACTGTTTTGGTCTCACTCCCGAGCTAACTGCTAAGCTGGATCAGACAGGGTTGCACTGGATCAGCTGTTTAAGAGTCTAAACCAGGGGTATGCAACCCTTGCCCTTGGGCCTGTTTGGTTTGGTACTGATCCAAATCTAATAGAAACTGCAAATTTTTTTTTTTTTTACCCTTTTAGAGAATTTTAAACTACTTTTCATCATTACATTTTCATTTATTTTTACAATAACTATGAATTATATTTATTTTGGGGTGCAAGTAAATACATAAATATAAAGATAAACTGGGATTTTCCAAAAGTGCAAAGTCGTTTTTTTTTTTTTTTTTTTACTTTTGACAGAAGCTGATGTGACTTTCTTTCAAAATCAGACTACCTGTCCCAAACCGCAACATTCAAGTGAAGTAAATGCATTCGTAAATAACAAAACTGACATTTTCTCTTCTTATACTTAAGGTTTATTTTGGTGAGTCGTCATCCTATAATACAATATAAGAAAAATAATATGCTCAAATTGAATTGGTTTGTAAATTTAATCAGTCAATCTCATCATGGCTTCAGGTGGGGTATAGGTCTCTGACTATGGTTCCGGCCTTAGAGCCGAATACCAGATCAGAGTACCGTCTTCAAAGGATTCAAAGGATTTTATAATGTCAGACCAGTGGACAATTTAATGTCACTGGCAGAGATTGGAACTCAGGTCCCGGGGAAAAATATAAACAAACAAATGAACAAATAAATAAAGTAAACATATAGAACACAACAGTCACACAGAGTTCAGCAGCCTGACAGCTTCAGGGAAGAAGCTGTTTTGGAGCCTGGTGGTTCTGGATCTAATGCTCCTCAGCCTCCTGCCTGATGGGAGTGGTTGGAACAGACCATGTGCCGGGTGGGTGGGGTCTTTGATTACGTTCAGACCCCTCCTCCTGCATCCTATGATGTTGAGCTCTGTGGTGGTTATTAGCTCTCCCCCCACAGTTCTCTGGGCGGCTTTTACCACATGCTGCAGAGCTTTCCTCTCAGCGATGGTGCAGCTGCCGTGCCACACGGTGATGCAGGTGCAAAGGATGCTCTCCACAGCAGCATGGTAGAAGCTCATCAGGGCTGAGCCTCCAAGTCCAGCCCGCTGCAGCTTCCTGAGGAAGTACAGGCGCTGGTGGGCCTTCTTGACCAGCTGGGAAGTGTTGGTGCTCCAAGAGAGGTCCTCGCTGATGTGCACACCCAGATACCTATAGCTGGAGACAAGCTCCACTGGGGCTCCATCGATGTGAAGGGGTGGGGTGGGGCGTCTGCTTTTCCTGAAATCCACCACCATCTCCTTGGTCTTCTTCACGTTGATTCAGAGGTTGTTCTCTCTGCACCATTGCACCAACATCTCCACCTCCTCTCGGTAGTCAGACTCATCGTTGTTGCTGATGTGTCCTACTACCGCTGTGTCGTCTGCAAACTTGACTATATGGCAACTGGGGTGTCTCACCGAGCAGTCATATGTCAGCGGCCGTGGGGCGGTGTTGGGGTGGTTGACTCCTGATCAGAAGTGAGCGGGTTCGACTCCCGCCTTGCCCGCCCATGTGTCGAAGTGTCCTTGGGCAAGACACTGAACCCTGAATTGCCTCTGGTGGGAGGTTGGCGCCAGTGTTCGGCAGCGGAGCCACCACCAGTATGTGAATGTGTGTGTGAATGGGTGAATGGGTCTGTGACTGTGAAGCGCTTTGGGCCCTCTAAGGAGGGATGAAAGAGCTATACAAGTATACGCCATTTGCCATTTTGCCATTTAGCAGAGTGAACAGGAGGGGGCTCAGCACACAGCCCTGGGGTGTGCCAGTGCTCAGGGTGAGGGTACGGGAGATGGTATTGTGGATCCTGACAGTCTGTTGTCTATTTGTCAGGATATCCAGCACCCAGTTCCCTAGTGTGGGGCTCAGGCCAAGGGTGGAGAGTTTCTGCAGCAGGGTCTGTGGGATGATGGTGTTGAAGGCTGAGGAGAAATCCAGGAAGAGCAGGCGGATGTAGGTGTTCCTGTCCTCTAGGTGCTGAAGTGTGTGGACCACAGATGAGATGGCATCATCAGTGGAGCGGTTCTTCTTGTAACCGAACTGCTGCGGGTCCACAGTGGCATCGATGTTGTTCCTGATATGGGCCATAACCAGCCTCTCGAAGCACTTCATGACTACCGGGGTCAGTGCTATGGGTCGGTAGTCATTAAGCCCCGTAACTGTGGAACCCATTGGCACAGGAACAATGACGGATGTTTTTTAGGCAGGTTGGAACAGATGCCTCAGACAAAGAGATGTTAAAAATATCCGCTAGCACCTCAGACAGCTTAGATGAACAGTCCTTCAGCACCTATCCTGGGATGTTATCGGGGCCAGCAGCTTTGCGGGGGTTAATTCCTTTAAGGGTCCTGCTCACATCAGCTGCAGACACTTTGAGGGGCATATCACCTGGTGGAGTGGCGAGTTTGGTGAAGGGTGGTGGTACAGCAGGATCCTCAAAGCGTGCGTAGAACCTGTTGAGTTCATCCACCAAAGAGGGGTCATCTGGACACTGTGCATTCCTGCCTTTGAAGTTTGTGATGCACTTAATGCCCCTCCACATACTCCAGGGGTCATTTGAAGAGAAATAATCCTCAATTTTCCTGGCATATGTGGATTTGGCTCTGTTTATGGCCGCCGTCAGTTAATTCCTTACTGCTCTCAATACAGATACCTCACCGGCCCTGAATGCAGCATTCCTGGCTTTCAGCAGAGCTCTCACCTCAGCGTTCAGCCAGGGCTTTCGATTTGGATAACAGATGACTGACTTTGTGGTAGCGACATCACTGGCACACTTGGAGATAAATCCCAGGACAGAGGAGGTGTATTCCTCTAGGTTCACCTTTCCCTCATACGTAGCTGCTTCTTTGAAGACCTGCCAGTCTGTGCATCGAAAGCAGTCCTGCACCACAAAACCTGCATCGCTGGGCCACACAGTGACAGTTCTTCTTTTTGGCTTTACCCTTCTTATCAGAGGCTGGTAGGATGGTGCCAGTAGCAGGGAGATGTGGTCAAAGAGGCCAAGGTGGGGGCAAGGGAGAGCTCTGTATGCACCGCAGATGTTTGTGTACACACAGTCCAGTGTGTTGTCTCCTCAAGTGGGAATGGTGACATGTTGGTAAAAAATTGGAAGGGCTGTCCGTCAGTTTCACGTGATTGAAGTCTCCTGCAACCACGTAAAACGCTTCTGGGTGCTTGGCTTGCAGCGAGCTGATGACATCATGAAGCTCCTGTGGCACAGGCACCCGGTGGAATGTAAACAATGATGACGAATACAACAGTAAACTCCCGTGGTAGGTTTACTGTTGTGTTCGTCATCATGGTGTCTCTTGAAGGGTTCTGGAAACTTTCTCAATGGGAGACTCTGTCGTCCTCCTGGGGGACTACACTGAAAAGTTTGTTTGTTTGTTTTTTGTATACCCAGGTGGGCAATGACAGTAGCACCTGGAGGCACGTGATTGGTAGGAATTACCTCCCTGACCTGAACCCTGCTGTGTTTTGGACTTTTGTGCTCATCATAGTTTGTCCATAACCAAAACCATGTTAGAGCATAAAGGGGTCCACCAATACACTTGGCATCAGGACACCCCAGGGAGGATATCAAGGGTTTACTTTGTAGCTGTTTCAGGTGTCTTGGGCATTTGGGTAAAGCGAAGTAGTTGCTGACAAGTACTGGTGTTTTAAGCAAGCTGCAGCCCAGACTGTTGTAGACGCAAAAACTTAGTTAGGACCTGTTTTTTTTTTTTTTTTTTTTCTTTTTCTTTCCCTCACTGACCATTTTTCTGGCAGGTGTGCAGACATTTTGATGACTGTGGTTTGGTTTCAACAGAACTCATCACTTTCCAATTCTTGGTCGAAGTTTGAACCGTGCTGACTGGCATTCTCAGTTCCTCGGATATCTTCTTATGTCCCTTTCCAGTTTTGTGAAGTGCAGTTACCTTTTCCTGTAGATCTTTGGACACCTCTTTCACTTTCCCATGACTTAGGATCCAGAAATGTCAGTGTAGCACTGGATAAAGGATGGAAGGGTCTGTTGGAAGTCCAGAAACTTCTAAACCAGGGGTCGGCAACCCAAAATGTTGAAAGAGCCACTCTGGACCAAAAAAATAAATAAAAAGCAAATATGTATGGAGCCGCAGACATTTAAATCCCTTATATAAGTCTTAAAATTAACTCAACACGTGCTGCATATATCTATAAAGTAGCCCACTATCAATGTGACTTAATAGATTAGAATTACATAATGAACGTCCATGATTAAATGTGTATTCCTCCTGCTGCGAGTCCTCGCATCTTTAGCCTCACATATGGTTTCTTTACAATTTAGAGGAATTGCAGCGACGAACTGGCTGACAAAATCTGAGTAGCCTCATAATCAGCATACAAGCTTTTATTTTGACAACCCATAATGACACCAGGAGAGGGGGTCGTCATCAGTCTCTCCCTCATTCTCACTCCAGGTGCAGGAAAAATTCAAACATAACAGGACAAAATAATAAATGCCAACAAATGTTAAACAGTCAGACAACAAAACATATTGACAAAAACTCAAACTTAAATCCAATTCCAATCAGACGGGCAAAAGAATGGGTAACCCACAATCCCTTGCGCTGCCAGACCGACAGCAAGCCCAGCGTGCCTGCGATCATCACTACAATATTAATGAATTACAGTATGTTTCATTGCTTTGATGAAATTAAAGAAATGTAATAAAGAAATCCGATTTTTGATGTCATTTTTATTTTGAGGATTCGAAAAAATGACAAAAATGGAACGAGCATGTAACGTGCCCCTTTAAGGTGCGTCCACACTGACCACGTCGGCGTGCAATCAAGTGCACACTTTCAATGAATAGTAGGTATAAACGCGCGCACACCAAAATTTTTGGCATCCAAGTCTGGAGCGCGCTTTGCTACCCAGGTTTTGAAGTCAGACCTTTAAAGGACAGAGTTGTGAAAACAAAAGTCTTCAGAAAGATTTAGGGGATTTTCACCGCTTTTACTTTTTGCTCCGAGGTTCTCCCTGTTGCAGGCGGCAGAGGAGCGCTAATGAACAGTAGAAGAAGAATAGAAGAATCTCGTCCCTGCCACTGCGTGTGTGACCGCGCTGCTCCAGTGTGCATACCACCTGCTGTGCGTTCATAAGCCCGCATAGACCGCGTTCTTGAACGCACCGCACACCGCCGGTGTGCAGTAGTGATGGAAATTATGATTCGTTTTACTGACTCGAGTTTTAATGAGTCACTCACAAAAGTGAATCGAATCATTTGAGTCATTTCAGTCACGTACCCAGAGAGTGCAAAGTAAAATATGTTGGGTCCAAATTCATATGAATAAATTAATTATGAAAAAAATAAAACTAATCATTGTATTGTGGGACAGGACAAAATCATTATTTAAATAAAAAATAAAAAAACATTAACTTGTATGTATTAATAACTCCAATTAGATTTATGGAAAAATAAAGTGCAAATTAATAAAAACGCAAACAAGAGAAAATATTGTTATAAGCTAAATAAAGAGCAGAAATCAACTGAGTTATGAGTTTTGTAGTTATATTATATTATTGGAGCAATGAAATTAGCAATTTTGATAACAGGGTCAGTTTATATTTTTAAAAAGTGGTAGAATTGATTAATAATCTTTTATTTGCTTTGCAAGACATAAAATGAAAAAATGAATTTAATAATATGGTAGCAGACCATCAGGGCAAAGCAGCAGCTTCCTGGTCAAACAGGCTGATAAGCTAAAGCTAAGCTAAAGCTAAAGAAATGGATTCCTACAAGCTTCAGAGCGAGGCCGAGCTGCTGGGAGATTCTTTCAAACGATTCACCTCCAAACGAGGCAAACTGCTCTGTGATTGGCTAGAGATATGATTCCTGAGTCGATTCAGTGAGCTCTGAGTCCTGAACGAATCATAGCTGCTCCTCTTTTTTGAGTCCTGACTCATGATTCAGCTCGGAGGAGGCGCTGTTCGGGTGTCCGGTGAGCTCATGAATCATGAGTCATCGCTCATTTGATTCAGCTCGAAACGAGGTGAATCAAATGACTCAAATGAATCAAATGAGCGATGACTCGAACACGCCCATATGATTCAGCCCCATAGACTGTAAAAACAATGGACAGAGCGAGCACTGAGGTCCCCCA
>NC_050514.1:7862737-7882123 GCF_002922805.2 Oryzias melastigma
CTGCACTCTCCGTGTTCCTGTGCCTTCCTGCTCTTGGGTGTGGGGGGCCTCTGCGGCGGCCCCGCGTGCCCTGGTCTGGGTGCTTGGCTGATTGCCCGGCGGGCGGTTTCTCTCCGCGGCTCCATGGCAGGTGTTGGGGGGTCCTGGCTGCAGCTGCTGCCCCGGCGGGGGGTCTTGGCGTGGGGATGGTCGGGCGCTCTCCCCCTGAATACATTCCATCACCATCCACCTCAGCGAAACATAAACACTCACCTGAGCACAGATATCAGCTCACCTTAGCACTATTAGTATGTGTGACAGAATGAAAGTCTTTATCTGAATGGGTTTGTATGATGGAGTGTGTGAGCTGCTGTTACAGTTGCATTGAGTACATTATGTTTAGTTTAAATGTGGAGACTATTTTGGCCAACAAGTTTGTGTGTAGACAGGCCCCGCCCATTCTAGTTTATTACTTAGTCCTGGTTGTTTTATGATGTTGCTTCCCTCTGTTGCCATCTTCTCCACCAATCTTCTGAATTGAATGATGGGATTCGTTCTGCTTTGCATTTGCAAATTAATGGAAAAGGGCTGTTAAAGTTAGTACTTCATTGCTGTGATCAAATAGTTACATAAATCACAGCGTGTCACACCTCTTTTCATAGTACATGCATGAATAAAAATCAAAGGAGCAGCTGTGGAGGGAACTTAAGGCTTTTTCTGTTTGATCACACAGAACAAGAGAGGAAACAGTAAAAAGAGATCCTCACGCCCCCATCGCTGTCTGATGTTTTTTAAGGGAAACCTATAAAGTGACCTGGTTTTCACTGTCACATATGTTAATCATATCTTTCTTACAGTTGCTTCTGTTGAAGTTAAGCTCTGAATATCACTAGCCTTTGTTGTGAAACCAGGTTTACATGACATTTAAGAAACATGCTCCAGAAGAACCCTGGCTGTGACCTGTTTAACTGCAGGAGGAGCTTACAGAGGGGGCATCCTTCTTCATGTGTGCACTGAATGAAATATCTGGGTTAGGCTAGTGTTAAAATAACAGCAGCCTAATGACTAGCAGGTACATGTCCTGATTAGCATTTTTATAAGGCTTAGATTATTGTTCTATGAATTAACAAAAATGATACATCGATATTTCCTGTAAGAAACCCATCCTTCTTCCAACTGAACTAAAATCAGTTTGTCTACGTTGAAGGATCGCAATGATCATGTTCAAGCTCATCTGATGTCATATTTAGATGTTTTTCATGGCCTGACTCCCAGAAGTGTTCATTAATGACACACTCTGATTTTTTTTTTTTAGCATGCTCTTGTGGTATTGATTGTGGAGGACATATACATATAAAGAACATTAAAGGGAAAAAATGCATTTCTGAGTATGGCTTTATTCGAATTCTGATGAATAGGGAGCAAACAAAAAAATGCCGTTTGAAAACGATCATATTTGTGTTGTGGAAAATACTGTACGTTGAATGAGCCACAAGTTCCCTGCTCCAAGTTCTCAGCAAGGGCGAGAGAAAGAGGGGGAGGGGTCGCTCCGTGCAAATTCAATTTCAATTCAACTCAAATTTATGTATATACCCCATTATCACAAACAATTGTCTCATTGGGGATTTCATACCGGTAATTGTACAGAAGCCGAAAGTTGGTCAAAAAATATAAACAGTAGCTGGTTGCTAAAATTAACTAGATATTTAGCATTACCTGCGATAATGCTAGCGTTAATGCTGTAAGCTGAATTTGGCCACTGAAGATGCTGAAATTGATAGCCAAAAAAACTGAAGCTGATAGCTTAAAACTCTGAAGTTGATAGCAGAAATTGTTGAAGCTGCTAGCCAGATAAAATAATAGTTAAATGCCAAATTAGCCATAAAAAAATTAAAGTAGTCTAAAGTATCCTAAACAGCTAGCATGTAGATTAAATATTAGCTAAGCTCCAAAATAGCCTAAAAAAACTTAGTTAATGCCAAAAATATATATAGACCAAAAAGCTAGAATAATGCCGATATAACAGCTGAAACTCCAAATAAGATCAAAAACCCCAGTAGATGCCAAAACATCCAAAACAGATATGATATTTGCAGGTAAAATGTTAGATAAATCCCAAACTAGTTAAATCAGTGGTCCTCGCTGTTTTTTAAAGAAGAGCCACATTGACGGACCAAAGAGAAAGGGCGAGCCAGAAAACATTCCTGGCACAAAACAATTGCGTCTAATCAGCCAAAAAGTGTGTGTGTGCATTTACCTTAGTGCATGGAAGCACGGAAGCTGGTATGCAGTTCCTTGACTTTCTTCATGTCGTATTTGTAGTTTGTTGTAGCAATGCGAGTAAGACATTCCAGGTTAGCATTGGTCAGTCTGTTCCTCTGTTTTCTCTTGATTGTGTTCATTGTGGAAAAGGTAGATTCACATGGGTATGTGCTGGCAAAAAAGGACATCACTTTCTGCACAAGGGGCTTCAAAGTCGGAAAATCTGCTTCAGAAACTAGATTCCAGAAGTGAATGACACCTGTTTTAAGCTCAGCTTGGAGCATGTCATTACTTTGGATCTCAATGACTTCACTTTCAATCCTGGCACGATTGAGAGGAGCGAGCATTGTGATGGTTGGTGCAGGCTGGGTTACACTCAGATGGTAGGGATTTTCAATGAAGTTAAAAAAGTCTTTGTGTTCATTAAAATCACTGAACCTGCATTCAAATTCTCCTTTCAGCTCATTCAAAACCCCCACAAGCGCAGAATGAGAAAAGTGCTGCTCCAAGGATGGATCTTTAGTGAGGAACTCCTTGAGTTTGGGGAAGTAATTGTGTTTTTCATCAGGTATCCATAGATCACTTATTTTGGTTTGAAATGCTCTGACAGCTCGAATCATATCACTTGGAAGCTTGCATCTCCCTTGGAGCTACAGGTTCAGAACATTTAAGTGGCCGGTGATGTCTGTGAGAATGGCCAGTTGTATGATCCAGGCTGGGTCTTTCAGCTCTGGCTGATCTTTTCTCTTGCTTTCCAGGAATGTGCAGATTTCAGGAAGAAGGCTCAGAAACCTCTCAAGAACTTTTCCACGAGATAGCCATCTCACTTCGCTGTGCATCACCAAATCGCTGTACTCTTTGTCATATTCTTCTATTAATTGCCTGAACTGCCTGTGATTCAGAGCTCTTAAAAAATTACAATTCACAACATGCAACCTCATTATGTCATTGTTTTAATTGTTTTATTGCTTTTATTGTTTCTCTTTGTTGTTGTTTATTGATTTTATTTCTCTGTTCAGCACTTTGGCAGCGTCAGCTTTTATAAGTGCTTTACAAATAATAAATTGATTGATTGTTTGAACCCACAATCTTGTGATCAGGAGTCGACTGCCCTACCACTGCACCATGACTGCCCCAATGTAAATGTGATCTAGTGCGATTTTCATGATTTTGTGCCTAGATGTATAGAAATACTCGCAAGTTAAAAAGGAACATCCTCCTCCAAAAATGCATTGGGCCCAATGGGTGAAATTGTCAACTTTTGCTGATGTTTGTGACCGCTGTAAGAAACAAGGCCAGGATTTTCAAAGTTGTATCGTCTGACAGCCAGGAACATTTTGATAAAAAACCTTTCTCTGTGAGGGACACAGTGGCAGAGTTTGAGCAGATCGATTTCAGCGTGTTGTCTTCCTCTCTGCTGCCTGGTCCCCAATGCCACTAAATTTATATCGCCTTTCATTCATAACTCATAAATGACTCAAAGATGACATGTCGACTTTGAACTGTGATATTTTAAAAACCTTAAGGAATTTTGAAAATAAAACATACAAGTTCAAGACCCCAAAGTCTGCTGAACAGCTTAAAAGTTGAATGGTTCCTGTAGTTGAAAGTCTACTTGACTTCAATTGTTTTGCAGAGCTCAAAGTTTTTTGCTGGACAAGGGACTTCTGAAGGTTCCTTACACCATTTTCAATTGAGTTTAAAAAAGCAATACTTGGCTGAATAGTTTGAAAAGTTCAAGAGTTATTAAGTTTCAACTTTCAAGCAGTAATCTCCTAAAAGAGCTGAATAATTTGGTAGCTGAATAGGTGAAAGGGTTGAAGAGCTACTGAGCGACAAAAAACACACAGAAGAAAAATGGATCACTATAGTGTGAATGCTCCATAGCATTCACCCTACTAAACAGACTTAACTAAACTGGTTATCCCTGCCTTTAGACCCTCCTCAACAGTATGGAAAAAGTCTTAAAAAAAAATCCCCTGAATCTAGAAAAAAAAAAGAACTTCAGGGATGCCCACATGATGGAGGGATCCTCTCCCAGGACAGACAGGCGATTTACCAGGACTATCAGAAGAATTCACTTATCTAACTCTACAACTACGTATTTGAATAAAGGCTCATCCAGTTAGGACTGGGGGATGGGTGGGGTTGCGAGGTCCATAGTCAAGACAAGCTGAAGACATGGTCCACGGCCAAGATTAGGAGCACAGGCGATCCACCTGGAATCTGAAGTCTCTCAAAAGAGGAACAACACATGAATTGCAGTGAACCAAACAGAAGCTCAGAAAACTAAATAAAACAAATAATAAAAAATAAAGGAGAGAAGTGGATGAAAATAGATGACAGAATCCCAGTGCACCATACTTTTCCCAGCTTCTAGCTTCTAGCAGCCTTCAAACAACTAACTGTTTTTGAGTTGTAATTCAAACATGAATACAAACCACTGGGAACACTTTGAAAAATGGTTTAAAAGATGATTGGAGTTTTCTTCTGCTGCAGAGTCTCTATCAGGTTTAACCATTACAAAGACAAATATGGCACAAATATTAGACTCTAAATTTGCTGAAAACCAACCACAGTTTCCACTGTGGTGGAAAAGTGGTGGTTTGGACCACTGCTCTTTACTCAGATCAGGACTCATGTTTTACTTTTTGTCCGTCGGTTGTTCTCAGAAACAACTGAGATTTTACAGGTTTGTCAGAAAGACTGAATCTGTTTTGATGTTTGTAATTAGAAATGTTATGCTTACAAAACGATGTTTGATGAAACATTTTTTGTAAGCATAAATGTATTTTGCTGCTAGCCAGGAGTCTTTATTCCAAATGTGGCTTTATTTTGACAGTTGTTCCCGCAGGCCGTAATAATATTGAATAATATTCATCAACTAACTGGCTTTTTAATGTTATTAGGATGCTGCTATTTAAGTTGTTCAGATAGTGGATTCAGGTTTAGTATTATATTTAAAAATATACCAGTTTTAATGACAGCTTTTTTGTTTTTTTATCTGTTGCACCTTAAAAGTTGGAGAAGACTGAAGTTAGCGTTTGATTTTTTAGCTTCTTTTGATCGTTACAGATCAAAGGAAAAATCGACATACATTTTTTCCTACATACAATCTAGTGTGTACGAAGGAATATTAGGGCAACCAAAAAAAAAAGTAGTAATATTTCAAGTTTTTTTCTCGTAAAATTATGACTTTTAATCTTGTAAATTTACGACTATTAATCTCCTAAATGTATTACTTTTAATCTCATAAATGTAATACTTAAAATCTTGTAAATTCATTACTTTAAATCACAAAAATGTACAACTTTAAATCTCTTAAATTTATTACTTTTAATCATTTAAATTTACTATTTTTAATCTTGTTAATTTACGACTTTTGATTTAATAAATTTACGACTTTAAATCTCAAAAATTGTTTTTGACACTGATCTGGAAATAAAACTTCACAAGATGCTCAATGTCTTTCATCTTTGAGGACGGCTCTGATAAAGGGACAACCTTGTTTCTTTTCTCATAAATGTATTACTTTTTTTCTCTCAAATTTATGACTTTTAATGTTAAAAAAAGCAATACATTTAGCCCATTTCAACGTCATAAATATATTACTTTATTCTCGAAATTTAACAGTTACGCCTTTTTTGTGTACATTTACGAAATTTAAAGTAGTTCGTAATTTAAAAAACTTTTTTTGGCTTTTAAACTGGCCCTTATATTCAGTCGTAAATATGTAGAATAAATGTTACTGCAGCTGAAGAAATTTTATTTACGACGGAGTTAAACTCTCAAAAGTTAAGAAAGATTTAAAAAAAAAATGGTTGCCCACTTTAGCCTTGTACAGGCTGGTCTGTGAAAACATCATCTGACATTAAACGGTGAGTGAGCTGAAAAAGGTTGGAGATCACGAAGTTACAGGGTGATTTACGATGAAGACCCTTGAAGGTCGAGGCTGATGGCAAACATTTCTATCCTGATCAGCTGGGCAAGCTTTTATCTGAATGAAAGGCTCCATGGGTGAGCTCAGGTCGCTGTCTCTATCTGCTATCTTTATTCCCTTGTGCTGAAGGTGTTTCTTTGTTTCGATCTTGCAGAAATCTGATTTGAAGTTTTCAGAGGTGGTGAAGTTCCCTCCATTAGAGCTGCCAGCCGTCTTCTCCTCAGTTTGAAAAGCCGCTAAACTTCACTGTTGGCAGACAATAGACATATTCATTATGCTCAAATGGCTCCCACCACTAATTCCATGTGCTGTCCTTAGATGTTCACCATCGTCCTCACTTTCTTCTGTCAGACATTTTCACATGACAGAACATTACTTTCTCTCACACTCATATCCACAAGTCGAGCAGATAAAGCAAATTACTGTGTTCATTACAGAGCTCCACACACACACACTGAGCGACCAGAAAACCTAAAGTAAGTCACAAAAAGCTTTTCATCCTTTCAATTACACCTCTGAATGAAGTGAGGGACTTTTGTTGAAAGGAATTACTCACTGATAAGAAGAAATGGCCGAGTGTGGATGGACTTTTCTCTGTGCGTGTCTGTTAAATTAGAGGTGGTGGTCATGATTATGCTCTCCTACATTAACTTACATAAAAGCAGCGGGTGGAGGTGAATGTTCTCCCTTGAGCAGCCCTTTTGTTTGATCATGTACAATAGAAGCCTGGGGGGTGTCAGCGGCGGCGGTCGCACGCTGATAAGGCTGATGTACAGCAGCGTGCTGAACGGTGGAATCTCCTGACGACTGTCAGTCACTGCAAAGTTCAAGGCACAGAACTGAGGATCAGGACGAGCTGGGAGATCAGATCAGCCAGACACATGGAAATCAGGGGAAATAGTCATCTGATGAACAGTTTTGGAATTTCAGCTTCTTGTCAAACCCGAAACTGAAAAACACAAAAGCTGTTTTTAGATTGTTGTAGGTTTGTAAAAAATGGGTAAAGTTATTTATTTATTTATTTATTTTTTTTTTTTTGAATGCAGAGTGGTGCAGTGGTTAGCACTGTGGTGGAACAATTACTAAACTCCAAATGAGAAGCAAACGATTCTTAGTTCAACACAAGTTTTTTATAAGCAGTAATAAAAAACAAAAGAATACCTGCTGATCAGGCGAGCAGAGAAGTTTCATAGACATGAAAGTCTGGCAATGTGAAGGAGGAACAACCCTTTATGGGCCGGTACAGACGTCATCACACAAGAAAATGTTGCATTACTGATTCCGTTCTCAGCACAGGCAACAGGTGTTATCAAGGTCGGCTCCCTTTTCTCATGAAAAGGCAGTTCCTTTCCCAGGAACAAAATATTACAAGACAGCAACTCATTAGCTACGTTTACGTGGCCCCAAGTAATGGGAATAAACGCCTGATCAGAACAGAAATGCGTCATGTAAACACGCCGTTCGGAATACTCTGGCCCGATCAGACTCTCTCGGATCCAAATTCTTTCCGATCAAGACAGGTGGGTTATACCGATGGTTGATCCGATCAAGCTGCATGTAAACACACGTTCTGATAGTGTGTCATTACTGTGCTGGATTTTACCTCATGCATAGAGGGTATGGCAGTCTCCTATCACCTCGCTCTATACATGATCTTTGTTTGTTTACAACGGAACTCATTATTTCTTCTTCTACAACTATTTCCGGTATTTTAGACAGTTCTGCGCATGTCAACATGATTTATTCTGATCAACCGTGTGGCACATGGAAACGTTTGTTACCATCGGATAAAGTTTTCTAGGGCCATGTGCAGAGTTCTATTCTAATCCGATCTATGATCTGATCAAGGACATTTTGCACATGGAAACGCATCTATTCTTTCACTACAGCATGCCTAAAATGAATTAATCAATACTTGTGTAAGTTACGTTTCCCTCACAACAAGAAGGCCCCCAGTTCAAGTCCCGGCTGGGGGTCCCGAACTCTGGACCTACGGGGACCTTTCTGTGTGTAATTTGCATGTTCTGCCCGTGCAAGCGTGGGTTTTCTCTGGGGACTCCAGCTTTCTCTCACCATCCCACCACTATTTGGAAGTAAAACTTTAGCGCAATTTCAATAAGGGAGATATATTATTTCCCTCATGCATGCAGGTGTCCATCATCTCCACGTCATCAATTGGTATGCATTGGGAGCCAATAGCTGAAGCACTCTCTTTCTTCACAGCCAATCACAATCAAACTTCTACCTTTAAATTCAGCAGAGTTGTTTTCTTCCGCATTCCGGACATAGTGCCGGTTTCCCGACTGCTGCTGCTACTACTTGCCGGCTGCTATTATTGGTCGGACGCATACAGTCATGCTCGTTCAGGAAGCGCACAGCTCTTGTTTTACATTCTTCTGCCGCTCTTTTATCTTAAATCTTTTATCTTAAGCCCGATCGCGGGTGCATTCAGCAGCATCACATTGAAGCACTAAGTCAGATTGTGGGTGCATTCATCTGCAACCAAACTTCCTGTACATGATCATTGCTCATAACATGTCTTCTTTCTAATTGGGATCTCCTTCAGGAAAGATCACCTGAGGTAGGCCTTTCCTAAAATTTTTTAGGGGGGAGAATCTCTTTTATTTGGAACAAGGCGTTCATCAGAAAGCAAGAGTTCTCCAGCCCAGAGCCTAACCGCCAAAAAACTTTTATTCATGCTTCACAAATAACTTCACAATTAAATCTTTCAGTTGGTCTTTGAGTTCTCTCCTTATTGAAATGTTTTGAATGTGAAGCACTTTGAGCTACAATCACTGGAAAAGTGCTCTATAGATAAAGATCGATTTGACTTGATCCAAAAACATGCTTCATATAAGAGAATATTTTTGATTAAATTCTAATTCCATTTTACTCTTATATGTAACCTTTCAATGAAGCTCTGTAACCTTTGAATGAACCTAGTGTGCTCATTAACACGTGCCTCTGAATGCATTCTCAGATATTTAAAACAGTCTGCAGCTTGTTAGAATTCCAACTTAGGCAGTGTTTGATGTAAGACAGATTTGAATTGTCCCCTGTGAAAGAAATTGTTTTATTATTTTAAAATGTTAACCCAAGCTGTAGCTTACAGATGACCTTTTCACCTTTTAGGAACAGATGTTAAGTGCCTTCTCCTGCTTCCTCTCCCAAGCTAGGATGAAAGGGTTTACACTGTCCCCAGCAGGAGGGCAGGATGCTAATTGTAAACATTCCTAAACAGTTCCTTAAATTACATCCTCCTTCCTCCTTAGGGTTGTAAAGGCATAAATAACACGTTGACCCCGAGACAAATGCAGAAAGCAGAGGCCTCTGAGTGACTAATATTGGCATGACATGTGACAAGTAGCATTGGTTTGAAGATGGTTTGACCAGCCCTATAAAAACTCTTGCATCTTGTCAGTTGGGTGGAACCCTCTATGAGAGAGCTTCCCTACACGCTCGCATGCACCGCGTGTATAACTCTGATCTTTTATTAAACACTTGTGTTAATCCTACAGTGTGTCTGCTCTTCCATCGGATTCCAACAATTTTCCACCACAATAGGTTCATTGGTGACTCTAAATTGTCCCTAAATGTGAATGAGTGTGTGACTGTGGCCCTGTGACAGACTGGTGATCTGTCCAGGGTCTATCCTGCCTTCGCCCAGGAGTGGCCGTGTTAGGCTCCAGCAGTCTTTCAAACCCTGAAAGAACAAAAGGGTTTAGAAGATGGATGTAGAATTTTCATGAAAGCTGTTGTTTTTCAGGATGACCTCATTTAACAGGCTGTACTTTAGAAATGATCCATTATTTTGGTGTGTTCTTAAGCTTGTGCTTAAAGAGTCTCAAAGGAATGCTTCATTTATTCCTCATATTGGTCCATACTCCAATTGAGTGTTGATGTCAGAACAGATGGAAGTTGTGGGGCTGCTGTGGTCAGATGTTTCAGCCAAACAGCTGTATCACGTTTAGAGTTTGAGAATCCAGGACTTCCTGATTCAAGTTGAGTGCAGGACAGTGCTAGAGTACATCCTGTCCCATCTGTGACATTCAGAGGTTCTGTTTCAAAATCACAAGGTTTTTAGACATGGCTCATTGTGTTTATTTTTCTTACTGCGCCTGTTTTAAAAGCTTGAAAATAATAAAAAAAAAAAAGTCAAATAAATTAAACCTTGCCAAAAGTGAACGAGCTTTAGAAATGCCAGGACAAGATAACAAGGCTAATTGTTTGTTCTGGGATTAAATAATATGAAACCCATTCTTGTTAGTGAAGATGCCACATCACAAATGGGGAATAAAAAAACAAAAAAAACAAAAAAAAAACGCAGTCACCAAATACAGTCTGTTCTTAGAAAAAGTTGACTGCTACAAATGCTCTGATGGATGTTAAAGCTGTCAGATTTGGTGGTTCTGAGGACAAGCCAAAAGAGAGCAGATGAAAGTAATTTATTAAAGACTCCAGGAGAATAAGCAGGAACAGGTGAGTCAGTGCAGTGATCTCCTCCAGCCACCAGGAGGTGCAGAACTCTGGAGTGGGAGCAGGGGAGCAGTGGCCAATAGGAAGATAAATGTTTAGCTTACCGTCTTGAAAATGAAATAGTGGCTGGAGGGAATGGAGTGTGATCTCTGCTCAGGATGAAGCACAGCAGCAGATCAGATCAGGTCAGGAAAGATGAGCTTGAGCTCTTCAGGAGCAGGTAGTCATGGCTGTAAGGCTGAGATGTTCCAGCAAAGCTTGGATGCAGGAGCAGGTTGAAATAGACACAGTCAAAGGTGACAGGAATCAGGAGAATATTACCTTGTGGGGGTGGAGCAGGGCAGGCATGACAAAAGTTAAAGCCCAGAGTGAAAACATGGACTTGTGGGAAAAGGCTTTGGCTCTATGAATTTAGTTTTTACCATGGACCATAAATAAAAGTTCAAAAAGCTGGGTGTGACGCCACTCATAGAAAAGACAGAACCTCCGGCTCCAGCAAAATGAAACCAATTCAGTCGCCATTTTTCTACGATCTGGGTGTCGCCATTTGGAGCCAGACGACAGTGGTTGAACCGAATCAGTCTGAGTCACATTTCTATGGCAACTATTGCCACCAACCATGAGTAAACTTGTTAGAAGGCCACACCACTTACACTGAAAGTGGTTCAGGAGAACAGACCCTTTTCACATGATATTGCACATCGTCAGAAAGTGCTGAGTCGCTTTCAGCTCGTATTGTTTACAATAGCAAAGCTGACAGCTGAACGCTTTTAAAGCAGTTTTACAAAAATAATAAAGGGTAACTTAACCAATTTTAACTGAAATTTGTACAATATTTATTGTATAAATGTCTCACCTGGTTGTATTTGCTTCCTCCTCTTAGATCGTTCACAACTCAGAGTACAAATGTCAGTAATCCTGTCTGCAGTCAGTACTGCAGCTCAGCTCGTTCATTCATTTTCCTAATCCGCTTTGCCCCTTCCGGGGTCGCGGGGGTGCCAGAGCCTAACCCGGGTGCTGAAGGGCGAAGGCAGGGTTTACCCTGGACAGGTCACCAGTCTGTCGCAGGGCCTCATTCACTCCCACATACACACCTAGGGGCAATTCAGAGTCACCAATGAACCTATGAAGCATGTTTTTGGACAGTGGGAGGAAGCCGGAGTCCCCGGTGAAAACCCACGCATACACGGGGAGAACATGCAAACTCAACACAGAAAGGCCCCAAATCCCCCAGCCGGGATTTGAACCGAGGCCTTCTCGCTGTGAGGCAAGAGTGCTAACCACTGCGCCACCGTGCAGCCCAGTAGCAGACCTACCATGGATTTTTCTCATGTGCCTTATAAAGTCCTAACTGAGGTTTCTAAGAGTGATAATTAGTAAATCACAGTAGGCCAAATGCACGAGTCTTTTCCTCACTTGTGGGTAAACATAAGACGAGCCCAGCTTCTTCTTCTTCTTTTCCTTTCGGCTTTTCTCTTCAGGGGTCGCCACAGCGAATCAGTTTCCTCCATCTAAGCCTGTCTTCAGCATCCTCCACTCTAACACCAGCCACCTTCATGTCTTCATTCACTGCATCCATAAACCTCCTCTTTGGTCTTCCTCTAGACCTCTTTCCTGCAGCTCTAGACTCAGCATCCTTCTACCAATATATTCACTGTCTCTCCTCTGAACATGTCCAAACCATCTCAGTCTGGCCTCTCTGACTTTATCTCCAAAACCTCTAACATGTGCTGTCCCTCTGATGTATTCATTCCTGATCCTATCCATCCTGGTCACTCCCAAAGAGAACCTCAGCATCTTCATCTCTGCTACCTCCAGCTCTGCTTCCTGTCTTTTCTTCAGTCCCACTGTTTCTAGTCCAAACAACATGGCTGGTCTCACCACAGTCTTGTACACCTTTCCTTTCATTTGTGCTGAAACTCTTCTGTCACACATCACACCTGACACTTTTCTCCACCCATTCCAACCTGCTTGCACTCTCCTCTTCACTTCTTTTCCACACTCTCCATTACTCTGTACTGTTGACCCTAAATACTTAAACTCCTCCACCTTCTTTATCTCTTCTCCCTGTAACCTCACTCTTCCACTCTGGTTCCTCTCATTCACACACATGTACTCTGTCTTACTGCGGCTAACCTTCATTCCTCTCCTTTCCAGGGCAAACCTCCACCTCTCTAACTCCACCTCCACCTGTTCCCTGCTCTCACTACAAATCACAATATCATCTGCAAACATCATAGTCCATGGTGATTCCTGTCTAACCTCATCCGTCAGTCTGTCCATCACCATTGCAAACAGGAAGGGGCTCAGAGCTGATCCCTGATGTAATCCCACCTCCACCTTGAACTCCTCTGTCACCCCTACAGCACACCTCACCACTGTCTTACAGCCCTCATACATGTCCTGCACTGCTCGGACATACTTCTCTGTCACTCCAGACTTCCTCATACAATACCATAGTTCCTCTCTGGGCACTCTGTCATAAGCTTTCTCCAGATCTACAAAGACACAGTGGAGCTCTCTCTGACCTTCTCTGTACTTCTCTATCAACATCCTCAAAGCAAATGTTGCATCTGTAGTGCTCTTTCTTGGCATGAAACCATACTGCTGCTCACAAATGTTCACTTCTGCTCTTAGTCTGGCTTCCACTACTCTTTCCCACACCTTCATTGTATGGCTCATCAGCTTTATTCCTCTGTAGTTACCACAACTCTGCACATCTCCCTTATTCTTAAAAATGGGCACCATCACACTTCTCCTCCATTCCTCAGGCATCTTCTCACCACCTAAGATCCTGTTGAACAACCCGGTCAGAAACTCCACTGCCATCTCTCCTAGACACTTCCATACCTCCACAGGTATATCATCAGGACCAAGAGCCTTTCCACTCTTCATCCTCTTCAAAGCCCCTCTCACTTCACCTTTACTAATCTTTCTTACTTCCTGCTCCACAACCGTCACCTCTTCTACTCTTTGTTCTCTCTCATTCTCTTCATTCATCAACTCTTCAAAGTATTCTTTCCATCTTTCCATTACACCACTGACACCTGTCACCACATTACCATTCCTATCCTTGATCACCCTAACCTGCTGCATGTCCTTCCCATCTCGATCTCTCTGCCTTGCTAGTCTGTACAGGTCAGTCTCTCCCTCCTTACTACCCAACCTAGCGTACAAGTCATCATAAGCTCTTTGTTTGGCCTTTGACACCTCTACTTTCACCTTACGCTGCATCTCCCTGTACTCCTGTCTACTCTCCTCAGTCCTCTCAGTGTCCCACTTCTTCTTAGCTAGTCTCTTACTCCGTATACACTCCTGCACCTCCTCATTCCACCACCAAGTCTCCTTATCAACTCTCTTTCCTGATGACACACCAAGTACACTCCTACCTGTCTCCCTGATCACATTAGCTGTAGTTATCCAGTCATCTGGGAGTACCTCCTGACCACCCAGAGCCTGTTTCAACTGTTTCTTAAAAGTCATGCAACAATCTTCTTTTTTCAGCTTCCACCAGTTTGTCCTCTTCTCTGCCTTTGCCCTCTCTTTCTTCATCTTCTTCACCACCAGAGTCATTCTACACACCACCATCCTGTGCTGTCTGGAAACACTCTCACCAACCACTACTTTACAGTCACTGATCTCCTTCAGATTACACCGTCTACACAAGATGTAGTCTATCTGTGTGCTTCTACCTCCACTCTTATAGGTCACTCTATGTTCCTGTCTCTTCTCAAAGAATGTATTCACTATCGCCATTTCCATCTTTTTTGCAAAATCAACCACCATCTGTC
The DNA here is from genome assembly GCF_002922805.2 of Oryzias melastigma. Taxonomy (NCBI): domain Eukaryota; kingdom Metazoa; phylum Chordata; class Actinopteri; order Beloniformes; family Adrianichthyidae; genus Oryzias; species Oryzias melastigma. The sequence continues at coordinate 7,877,186 of NC_050514.1, forward strand.
CTTCTACATTCCTCTCCTGGATACCAAACCTGCCCATCACCTCCTCATCACCTCGGTTTCCTGCACCAACATGACCATTGAAATCTGCACCAATGACAACTCTCTCATTTCCAGGGATGCTCATCATCACTTCATCAAGATCCAACCAGAACTTCTCCTTCTCTTCCAGCTCACATCCTACCTGTGGGGCATACCCACTAACAACATTGAACATGACACCCTCCATTTCTATCTTCAGACTCATCACTCTATCTGACACTCTTTTTACCTCCACAACACTCCTAACAAACTCCTCCTTTAGGATAACTCCTACTCCATTTCTCTTCCCATCTCCACCATGATAGAACAACTTGAACCCTGCTCCTAAACTTCTAGCCTTGCTACCTTTCCACCTGGTCTCCTGGACACACAGTATGTCTACCTTTCTCCTCTGCATCATGTCCACTAACTCTCTACCCTTTCCTGTCATAGTTCCAACATTCAAAGTCCCAACTCTCAGTCCAACACTAGTGACTTTCCTCTTCTCTCTCTCCCTACGAACCCGCCTTCCTCCTCTCCTTCTTCCACCAACAGTAGTCCAATTTCCACCGGCACCCTGTCGGTGAACAGCACCGATGGCGGTCGTTGTTAACCCGGGCCTCGACCGATCCGGTATGGATTTCGTAGGTCTGATTCGCATATTTGATTTGGGAAAGATTTTACGTCGGATGCCCTTCCTGACACAACCCTCTGTATTTATCCGGGCTTGGGACCGGCACAATGAGACCCTGGCTTGGGCCCCCTCGTGGATACATTATAAAACGAGCTCAGCTGATCCACAAATACCTCTGGATAATATTAAACCAGTCGTGGATTATTTCTCTCTGAAAATAAAGTTAGACAAAGGTTACACATACTTCACTGAATGCTGCTTGTTTGATTATTAAGATAATTGTGATTGTATTCTTTTAATATGTGGTAATGCTAACACTAGCATAATCCTTGTAAACAGAACAAAAGTCAGACAATTCCAGCGTGTCTGACATTAAAGTCAAACTTATTATAGAATAGAATAGAATAGAATAGAATACTTTATTCATCCCAGGCTGGGAAATTAGGCTGTTGGAGCATTAGGCATTTACATAAGATATTAACATATATCTGTTGTCTTACAAAAGATAAGGAAAGAATGTACAACTAAAAAAAAAAAAAAGTGCAAATTGTAATGTGCAGAATATAATAATAGGGAGTGTGCAAATTGAGGCAGTGATGGACATCGGTCATTTAAAAAGTCCGTTGGTGAATCCTGACTTCACCCATCAGTAGCCGGGTTAGACTCCGGCACTCCCGCGACCCCGAAAGGGACAAAGAGGACACAAAGATGCATGAATGAAAAAAATATAGTACATTTTTCTGTTGAAATTGGTATGATTACCACAGCCGGTCACCTTTTATCATTTACATAACATTGTGTCAAACAGCGTTCAGCTGTCAGCTTTGCCGTTCTAAATCTGAACACCGGAAGTAAAGATTCCCATTTCCGGCCCTGTAGCCATTTTGTCTAATTTTACAGTGAAAAAGGTCAAACATTCGAGGTGGGGCCAGCGGGCACCACATGCTTTTACTGACGCATCTGATTGGTCAGTTTTTAACTTGAGCAACTTGCCACAAAAACAAAACATTATGGCAAAAAAATAGAATAAGAAAGAAGATGCTAAGAAAAAATATCAGAGCAAGATTGTTAATTCTGACCAATAGAAAGACTGAGTAACAGCTGTTTATTTCTTTGTAGAAGTCTGTGGGATTCTGGCTTCTTAAAGCCAGCTCGAACTCCTTGTTTGGAACACCACTGAGGAGGAGTCAAGCTATCCAGTGATTATACAGTCTATGGTTTTTACAAAACGCTGAGAAAGTACACAGCAAATTCAACCAGGTTGATTCAACTCCACAGGAGTCAATCTTAACACCTGTAAAGTGTCTATATGGGTCCACACCACAAAGTGTCAAAATAACTCTTTTTAAATTGTTGATCCTTTAACACTTAGATTGAGTTGTTTTTTACTCTGTCAGTGTTTAAAATTTAACACTTACCAACTCTGGTCAGTGTTACATATTTTTAACACCTGAACATAGAGTTAAAAATTAGCACTGTCGAGAGTTTTTTATTAGACACCAAACAGAGTTACAATTTGACTCTGTCCATTTATTTTAACACTTTTGAAGTGTCTATATGAGTCCACACCAGACATTGTCAATTTAACTCATTTTGGGGTGTTGGTAAATTAACACTGCTCATTGCAAAATGACCAGTGTTAGATATATTCCTGAGATTCCGAAAAAGAAGAGACTGTGTTTAGTTAAAATGCATTTATTTTAACTGCACCACAAAAATATAAAACCGTCTTTAAAACATATACAAGCTTGAGATATGTGAGCCTTAAATGATAAATCTTGGTCAAATAAAACCCCTAAGTTTCTGACTGAAGAATTGGAGGCAACATTTACACCATCCAGGGAGACTATCTGATCTGAGAGAGCATCTCTCAGGTGTTTAGGACCCAGTATCATGACCTCAGTTTTTTCTGGGTTCAGGAGGAGGTAATTAATTGTCATCCAGGTCTTAATGTCTCTGATGCAGGAATTCAGTTTTTCTAGGTGGTCATTCTGATCTGGTTTAATGGATAAATACAGCTGTGTATCATCTGCATAACAGTGAAAGTTAATGCTATGTTTCCTGATTATGTTTCCTAAGGGCAGCATGTAAAGCGTGAACAGAATGGGCCCTAGAACTGAGCCCTGAGGGACTCCGTAGCTAACTCTAGTACAATGAGAGGACTGTCCATTTACATTAACAAACTGGTATCTATCAGATAAATAGGATTCAAACCACTGGAGGGCAGATCCCCTGATCCCTATGTCATGCTCTAGTCTCTGGAGTAAGATGCTGTGATCGATGGTATCAAAGGCTGCGCTAAGGTCTAACAGGACAAGAATAGAGATTAGTCCCTTTTCTGAAGCCAATAGCAGGTCATTAGTAACTCTGACCAGTGCAGTTTCAGTGCTATGGTGAGGTCTGAACCCTGACTGAAAATCTTCAAATTATTTTTGTTCAGAGTTAAAATTCTCCTAATGACACTAACAGATATATTTTGGAAACACTTTAATTTAACAATCATTTTTAACTCTACTCTTTTATAGTTTAGTGTTAAATATATGTGATGCAATTCTGTAAAGAGTTAAATTAACTCTTGAATAGCCAAAATTTCAGCAACACTCCAAAATCAACTCTTTTAAATTTGCTGTGTACTAACACAGCTGCATGTGAAAATTTCTGTCTATCTCCTGTCATAATGATGTTTAAGCATTCTTCTTCTTTCTTTAACCCTTTAACACCAGAAAATTCCCAGAGACATTTAATTAACACGCTCTTTGATGTTCTGTAAATCTCTGACCCTTTACACGATCAATTTGAATCTGAAGTGGAGAAAAGTGGCATATCATACTGGCTAGTGTTGGGTGATAGGACATCTCTGCAATCAGCAGATGTCCTGTCAATGCCCTACTCACCAATTTTAACTGCACCATTCAGGACATACACCTCTAAGATCTCAACATATACACTCTAACACACACACAAGCATACATCACACAAGGCCCACATCTGAGGAACAGTTAAATCAAAGGATTAAAAGCTCATTCATCCCCTGAGGGGTTCAGAGGTTCAGCATCTTCCACACAAAATAAAGACTTACTTAGAAAAAAAATTCTCAAAAGCTCTGTGACAGACTGTTGACTTCTCCAGGGTGTCCCCCACACCTTGACCCAACTGTAGCTGCGATAGGCTCCAGCAACCCCGTGATCCCAAACGGGAATGTGTGGGTTTGGAAATTGAATGAATGGATGGATGGAAATTCTCAACTTTCTAGTCCTACAAGAAGCCAGACTTTAAGAAGTTGTCAGTGTGATTCTCTTGACATCCAAACTCTAACATCCACTTAGCTGGAAATATGTGCATTCGATCAACTTAGCAATGATGGATTGAACATCAACATGAATCATAATGCAAGCATCTAGAAAAAACGTGATCATCATGCATGGTTAGCATCTTTTTGATACTATGAATAAAAATATTGCATGAATAAAGATTTTGTTTCTTTATAAGAAAAACATTTTCAAAAAATGTAAAAAGCTAATTTTGAAAAACCTTTTTTCCTGACATCTTATCATGGGACAGATTATTGCTAAAGACATTTGAACGAACGCCTCTGAAAAATCTTTATCATATTGCCCGAATGTTTCTATGTGAAATAAATAAAAAAAAACTGCTTAAAGTCCCCTTTGTGACAGCGTCATGAGAAATGTTGCTGCACTAAATTTAGAAAGGTAATCTAGAACTCTCATCTTGTATTTTTCATGCTTGTTACACACTGAAGCACTGAAAACTCAAACCATTCAGCCTGAACTTCATTGCAAGAGCAAGTAATGTGTTAACCTTAATAAAAAAATATATATATTTTTTTCATTTTTTGTCATAAATTCAAATAAAAGACACAAAACAATGCATAATTGATTTCTCACATTCAAACATTTAACACCAGCACATGCACTTCCAGAGTGTTAGATGGCGTTTTTCACTCCTCTGTGTGAAATGACACCTTTACATGAACGCTGCCACGCAGCAGACAGCGGTTGCCATAGACACAATCTTCTCACAGTGTTGTGGTGTGATGTCCAGTGAGCCCATAAAGACTTTTAATCATATCAGCCCCAATCAAGCCTTATTTGTTTGTGTTCTTAATACATCCACGCTCATTCTGTTGTCATCAGTACAGAAACATGCAGACAACCCTCACATGGACTTGGCTTTAATTTGTTACTCATTTCTTGGTGAATGATGGAAACCAAACAAATTCAGGTTTGTTCCTAAACATCACAGAAGAATGATTTCAAATTTGACGG
>NC_050514.1:7882161-7889183 GCF_002922805.2 Oryzias melastigma
ATGTTAGAAAAACTTTTTAATGACAGATTAGAAAAAAATATAAACAAACATAAACTACAGCCAGTACGAATTCAGATCAAACATGTCAACATCAATGGTTCCGATAGAAGCCGTGGAAGAAATTTCTAATGCAATGGATACAAAAAAAATTTCTGTCGAAATATTTATTGATTCCCAGAAAGCTTTTGACACAATCAACCATTCTGTGTTGCTTAAAAAAAGATAGCTATGGCAGCAGCGGGGTGACATGGAACTGGATTAAAAGTTATTTGACTAATAGACAACAGTTTGTTAAAATGGGGGAATATCAGTCAACACGTGAGGGCATTGTATGTGGCGTCCCTCAGGGCTCAATTCTAGGTCCCAAATTATTTAACCTTTATATAAATGATATTTTCAACGTGTCACGTTTATTAAAAATAACAATGTTTGCTGATGACACCAACATATTTTATTCGAACGACAACTACAATACACTAATAAATACAATAACTTCTGAACTTAAAAAAAAATTAAAACACGGACTGACATAAATAAGCTATCTCTAAACTAAAAAAAACTAAGGCAATCATGTTTGGTAATTCTAAAAATAACTCTGAATTTCCAATATATATTGAAGACAACATAGTAGAAATGGTACCCCAAATTAAATTCCTTGGCATAATTATTGATAACAAATTAACCTGGAAGCCACATCTTCAATATGTCCAGAGTAAAGTATTGGAATAATTCATGAAGTAAAATTCATTCTGAAGTACAAATCTTTGCGCACATTGTACTGTTCATTAATATTGCCACATTTAATTTATTGTGTTGAAGTATGGGGCAATAATTATAAAACATCACTGAATGGCATTTTCATCCTCCAAAAACGTGCAATAAGAACAATTCATAAAGCGGAATACTGTGACCATACTAACATGTTATGTCTAAATTCTAAGGTAATCAAATTTTTTTATTTAGTTTATTTGTACACAGCAAAACTTCTCTACAAAGCCAACAATAAATTACTACCCCACAATATTCAGAAACAGTTTAGACAGAGGGATAGAGATTAGGCACTGAGGGGACATGGTATTTTCAAACAACCAAAAATTCAAACAGCTAGAAAAAGTATGTGCGTATCAGTGTGTGGGACAAAACTGTGGAATAGGCTTGTAATACACTATAAACAATGTACAGGCATCAAACTATTTACAATGAAAATGGAAGAGAAGCTGTTATCAAAGTATACAACTGCATAATAAAAACTACTATAAAAAAAGTGATTGTAGACAGGTGACTGTGGATGGTATGCATGATTTCATTTGTGAAAATAAGAGAAATTGAAGCTATTGTCATATTGTATTGTTTTGTTTGTAATTAAAAACTAGGAACTATTCACGTTATAAGATTAAGACATAAAGGGATAGGCCTAAACAAGCACTTGCTTCTGCCAATGCCCTTTTCAAACATGTTTGTTGACTTCGGTTTGTGATTTTTTTCTTTGCAAGTGGAGATTGTATTGTTTTTTATTTTTTGTTTGTTTAGTTTTGTTTTTTGTTTTGTGCTTTATGCTTTGTATATTTTTATCTTTTTTACATGTTTGAAATAAACCTAAATCTAAAAAAAAGGGACAAAAAAGAAGATCCCTTCACAGATAAACACAATGATGCCTCACTAAGGGAAGGCTGACCTCTACCTGCTATTATCGGAACACATTTTCATCTGCAGCTGTCTGGGGCCGTGTCATGGCATGATAACACCCCCGGCTGGTGTTCACTTGCAAGGGGCTCTCAGATGGAAATGGCTGTGCTGCATGCAGGGGCTCTCTGGCTGAAGCTTCTGTTTTTTATTGAAACCCATTGTCTCTAGCTGGAAGATGCTGCACCTCAGCACTTCAAACACTTCCATGCAGCTGCTGCAATAAACCAAGGAGAACTTACCAGGCAAATCGGATTATTAGAAGAGCATTTTTACACTTATTGAGTTTAAGAAACAGATTTTTCCTGTTGTGGACACCGGTTATTGGAATATTGTCTAACGCAACATAAACTGATAAAGCTGACAGTCACACACAGGAGTTTGGTCCTGACAGTTTGACAGTTTTTAAAGTGACGTCAGCTAGAAGTTGGATAAAGGATCATGAACAGGATTTAATCATCTTAAAAGTATTGCCATAGTTCGCCCATTCCCCTCTCCTACCAGCACAGAGGTGCTAATGCATGCTTTTATTTCCATCATTCCAGAATTCCGCCGCACGCGTGCAGACGAGGACCAGCGGATGGGAACACATTACACCCATTTTGAAATGGGTGTAAGCTACCGTTGCAATTCAGAATTGATTTTAATTACAAAATTGCATGTGTCGACGTGCGTGTGTGTGTGGGGGGGGGGTTGAGGGCAGTATAGGCTCTCTATGTGTGAGCAATGTCTTGTTCTCTGTTTTTAAAATTTTAAGCACTGTGACTGAAATTGATTTTTGGAAAAGTGCTATTCAAATACATTTTTATTTTATTCGATCAATCAAACTGGTTGATTCTGTTTTTGTTTTACGTGTGCTGAGTCAACATTTTTGGCTTAAAAATAAAGAGTGTTACACTGCAATGCAATGCAGAGTGAGGCGTGTGAAAGCATGAGACTCAATTGTGGGACAGAACATGGTGCTGGTTCCACAACAGCTTTGCTTTTAGCTCAGACTATGAGGTCAAATCAGGATCTGCTTAAGGTGACTGGAAAAAGAGATTGAAAATTAAAAAAATATATTTCAGAACAGTTTTTCACATTGTAAACTTGAGGGAAAAAATTGAAAATTTGGGAAAATAAATAAATTTAAAAGTTGAATTAAAAAACATTCAACCTAATACTATCACTAAAAGAAAATAGTTCTTGTCTGTAACAGCAACTGTTTTGCATTTTACATTTTATTTTTTCATCACTCTTCTTGTCACGGAGCAATCCTCAATGTACAGTTTCAGTTCAGACTTTTTGTTTTCAAACTTGAAGGGGTACCAAACCCTAAATCAACTTTTTTTGTCTGTTGACCTCTATAAAAAGGATTTTAAAAGTGCTGTCTGTTGGTCATTGACACATTTTTAACAAACTAAAATAAACTTGTTTAATTCTTGAAAATATAGTCAAAACTGTATGTGTGCCACCCCCTACAGGTTGAATCAAGCTTTTACATTTGAGTATAGAAGTGTTTGATTTCAATTATGAGTCGCAAACGCTTCCATATTTTAGTCCCACGTCGTTTCAGAAGTCTGACGTCATGATCTGCAGTTCCAGTAGTGAGAACAGTCCTGTTCCCAAGCCCCACCCCTCGGACTGGATTTTAACATTTCAGTTGTGGGTGGAGTCAGCCTCCAACTTCCCTGTTTGGTTACCCTTAAGTCTAATTTTAAGTGGGGGTGGGGCTTTGAACCCACTGGATTCTGGGACATGATTGACATCAGGTGATAGATCATTGCTGCTCCAGAACAGTCTGTTGTTTGCGCCGCCTGCGTTGGTGCATCAGAGGAGTGACTGAAAGCAGAGGAAGAGAAACACAAAAAAAAAAAACAAATGAACCAGCAACACATACTAATAAACAATGTTTTTCTTTTAGTTACAGTTGTAGGTTTATAGTTGTTGCTTTTTTATTCAAGTTTGAAATTTTTTTTTCAAGGAAAGTTACAAAAAAATGTGTTATTTCTTTTAATTTATTTACAATTTTTTGGAAGTTTCTCATTCACTTTAAGCTGATCCTGATTCGACCCCGTACAAAATTCTAGTTAAATGTAAATGTGAGCCTCTTGTCACAAATGTTGGTGCATATTTTCCAAACAAAAGACTTTTCCTAAGATCACCCAAAAAACGCTGATGATGTTATTACATTATTTCGTATCAACTCTGTAATGTGTCTGTTCAAACTGAGCATGGTCAACCCTCTGCAGTACAGTCATTCTGACTCCAACTAATAAAATATAGCAAACAAAACAATGTCGTTAAGTCTGAGTGTGCAGGAGCTCCTGCTGATGATAAATGAATAAATTCCACTCCTGCAGCGATGCCTCTGACCTGCAGGCTTTACCAGCTAAATGTTCAGGTAACTGAATGTCTTCATTCTGTCCAGGTGAGCCCAGAAAACACAGCTGGAAGCAGTGACTGATGAGATTTTGTGTGTTCCAGCTTCTGACCCATAAATCATTTTGACGTTTCACTTTAATAGAGTCCAGTGACTTGACCTGCTGCGTATTGTGTGATGTGCTCGCCTGTAGGTGCAGGGCTAGCTCTCTTAAACCAGTTCTAAACCAGTTTGTCATTTCTTTAAAGACCCTCAGTCCCGTGGGTTCCTCTGGGACCTAATAGTTGACTGTCCAAGCTGCTCAAAGGATAAAAAATAACAAGCATGTCCACGGGGGGCTCTCCTTATAGACAGGACGTGTAATGGGAAGAGGGGGAATTTAAAACATTTCAAATCTAGGCTCTTTAATGAACTGCTGTCTGACCTTTCTGCCCTCTTTGATTGTGCCCCAGCTGAATCTGACCGGCCTGCTGACTATGCCCCAGAGCCCCACCTCCAGTGAGGATGAGATGGCCGAGAGCTTTTCGGACTATTCCGACGACTGTGCCTCAGACAGTTCCCACGAAGAAACCATCTACGAGACCATAAGGGCCACAGCTGATCCGTCGCGGAACCACATGGACGACATTCACACCAACTCCCTGGTCATCCGCATCCTCATCCCAGATCTGCAGCAGACGGTGAGTCACAGGGTCTGAACATGAGGCAGCTTTCAGCCCGAGAGCTCTCACAGGAGGCTGATCCACGCTCCCAGTTCAGCTAATGTGTGAGAGCTACTGGAAGAGCACTCACGCTGCAGGCCCTCGCAGGGATTCATTCAGAGGTTAAGATCAGTGTTAGCGTGCATTAGCCATATTTTCTGAAAATGTTTGTGCAGAAGAGTACGAGGAAAAACACCATGATGCATGTGTTTCTAATGACAGCATCAACAAGCTCTCTCACATCACTGTTTGGTTCCTATAGAACTTGAAGTTTAAGTTTCATGTAAAAATGGCTCTTCTGTTATAGAGAAAACATTTCCAAACACAGTAGCAGCAAAGTTTCTCATGGGAATTTCCAGGAGAGCAGGGCAGGTTGTCTTTTTCATCAGGACGTCTGACTTCCTGGATCACTGCTGCATATGTCACGCACTCTAAGCATCATAGGAATCAGTGCTCTGTGTTGCACGTGTCCATGTCTGTGTTTTTGTCTGCACACATCCTTCATTTTCATTCGCCGGCCTCCTCCAGCTGTTCTTGAAAGCAATACTTTATTAAACTGCACATGGTGGGAAATTGTATTTCTCCACCTCCACTGCTACTCTGTATTTTAGGACTATGATAAAGAATGTTGTATTACTGACAGAGTTTGACTTTGGTACTGTGTTCAAAAGCAGCAGGAATCAGACCCATTGACTGTATCAGAGACCTGCACTGAGTGAGCGTGATACCATCCATAGAAAATGGTTTACGTCCGGCTCCAACCAAGTGAAGTCAATTCAATTGCCATTTTTTGTGATACAGACATTTGTGATACAGACTGACATACCAGATGACATCAGTATTCAGTGTTTGTTCTGAGTTGATCTAAGTCAACGTTTCTAAAGTAACCACTCTCATCAATCAGGAGTGAGCTTGTTTGAAGTCCACATCTCTACTACTCAAAAGCAGGCAACACAAAATCCATCAATCAAATTGAATGTTGGAAGTGGGGACCAGCAGACGCCACCTAGTTTTATTGGTTGGTCAGTTTATACAGGTTGAATAACTTGAACTACAGGAAAAAAAAAGTGAATACAACTGGATTATCAAGAGCATATTAATAAAGGTATTCGAGCAAGAATGGTTATTCTGACCAATAGAATGACTCAGTAACAGCTGAGAAGGGGAAGGAGCCAGGGGGGAAGAGTCACTCCAGTACACATATGCAGTCAATGATTAGACCCATCTTGTGACCAAGCTTTCACACTGAAACAGTCCCATGGCCTCAGGTCTATTGGATGGGGAATGTTGATAAAAGCCTTCGCACACATCCATCTCATGAGAAAACCAAAAACTGTAGCAGTCCAAACCCCAACACGATAAGCCAACAAAGATTCTCAAACATCTTCATGATTCTTCAGACTCCCATTGTGTTTGTTTTAGATCATCCCAACACACCAAAATGACACCATTGTAAAGTCTGTCAGCATTCACACTGAGGTGAACCACAGCAAAGTTTATCTGCAAGAGACCTCGTTCTCAAAAAGTATTAAGTATTCAAAAGATACTAATAATCTGGACATGGCACACTCAAAGAAATGACTCATTGGATGGACTGAATATAATTCAGGGCAGGTTTTCCATCCAATAAATATAAGTAGCCTGAACTAAAATTCTATATATGTATGCAATGTAAAGTAATTGAGTTAGTCCAACCAATCCATTGTTAATTACTGTAAATGGGAAAAATTTCATACAATAAATGTAAATTAGTTGTGTTGGTGCAACTCAAAGTAATTCAAATCATTAGATTGATATTATTTACTCCGTATCATAAGAAGTGTATTGGGTTCAATCAAGTCATTTTCATCATATTGAGTGGAAGTGAAATATTTACAATAATGACACCAAATAAAATTTGTTCTAATGAACTCAATTTGATTCAGGGCAGTTTTTCCATCCAATAAATTTAAGTAGTCTGAACTAAAACTGTATATATTTATGCAATTTAAAGTAATTGAGTTAGTCCAACCAAACAATTTGTAATCACTGTAAATGGAAAGAATCGCATAAAATGAATCTAAATCATTTGTGTTGGTTCAACTCAAAGTAAGTTCATCCATTGGATTCATAGAACTTACTTTGTATTATATGAAGTGTATTGTGTTCAATCAAATCAACCTAATTATATTCAATGGAAGTGAAATTGTAACAATAATGACACCAAATAAACTTTGGTTTGATGAACTTAATTTTAATTATGCTAGCATACAGCAAAAACACTTTTTTTCTCTGAA
>NC_050514.1:7889280-7890878 GCF_002922805.2 Oryzias melastigma
GCACTTGCTGGCTAATAGTGGATGGAGGAAAAAAATAATTTCAAATTTTGTATATTTTATTAATGGTCTACTGAAAGATTTCATAATCAAAATAACAGGTTTTTTAAAAATCCAATCACTCTTTAGTGCAATATGGACATTAGCTTATATTTTACCTTACTTAAATTAATGCAAAGTACACTTTGCAAGAACAATTTACCCCCTTGATCATGATAAGTTACCAGGTTCCCAAATATTTGACTGTCTATGTTTTAGCCCCCTTTCCCTCTTTTATTCTTACTTTTGTTCAACAATCCTTGTTAAAGTTTAAAGTTTCTCCAGATCATTTTCTTTTATTCTTATTAATGGCACAATGTTATCTTGCTCTCATTTCCAACTTATATAATTTTAACTAATTGTGTATATATTTTATGGAGAATAAAGTATTTACAGTTGTATATGGTTTAAGTTGATTTATTCTGGAATAATATTATTGCTCTGACTGACTACAAAATGGCGGAAGTGATGCGATTCAAAATGTCTTAAAGTTAACTTACAATCTACACTAAATCTCTTTTTAAAACGTTATTTGATTTCAGTTCACAAAATATTTATTAAAGACAGTAATAAATGGCAAATGATTATAAACTGCTACCAATAAAGGGTCACTCAAACTTGAACGCACATGAATGCAGATAATGCAGCAATGTGCATCTTTGCCACGGGTGTACGTGTGGCCAATAAGGGAAATTATCAGTTTATGACCTTGCTTGCAGCTAAAATACATGTAAATAATATCGTTTTTGGGGGATCCAACGATTTTTGAATGGTTTTGGAGCTGGAAAATCATGAAGACCTGGCAACATCGGGCCGTGTTATTCGATTTAACATCATGGCGCCTTTTTCTTTTTTTTTTTTTTTTTTTTTTTTTTTAAGCGAACCCTCTCAAAGTACAAACCTGACAAATCTCTTCCTCGTGTACACGACACGTCAAATAACCTTTCTTAATCTTACCGACTCAGAACCAGTATTTAGTACTGTTCGAAATACGGTAACAACAGCGGCCACAGTAGCCAAACCAGTTTGCTAAGCTAGTCGGCTTTTTTAAAAACACAAGACGTACATGCCGTTCACACTATTGGCGTAGTTATACGTAAAACCGTGCCACTTCGCGGAGTGCGGCGAAGTGATACTAACAATACGAACATCAGCAAACCCGTAAAGTCTAACATACGTACCATGTTTTAGTGTTATTTTGGAATCCTGTGTCCGACGTGCAGTTTCTCTCAGTGCGGGAAGAAGTGGAGGACGGGAAATGAGACAGTTGGAACTTCTGCGCATGCGCACGGGGAGGCGGACAAAATAAAACGTAATAATTTTGAGTTAATGGATCAGGGACTCTTTGCTATTAAATAACTTTAGTTAACACGAATGAGATATAATTCATTTTCTGATGAACTACTAACTCTGAGTAAAATAAATTAAATCTAAATGTGTCACCTTTAAGAGGGGCTTGAATCATTTTTTTGAGTGTATTTGACAAATTCATCCTTGTTTTTTTTCCCTGTTAATGTAAATATAATTGATATTTTTAAATTTAGTCATATGCAATTTTGACA
>NC_050514.1:7892399-7906053 GCF_002922805.2 Oryzias melastigma
ATTCTTCAGACTCCCATTGTGTTTGTTTTAGATCATCCCAACACACCAAAATGACACCATTGTAAAGTCTGTCAGCATTCACACTAAGGTGAACCACAGCAAAGTTTATCTGCAAGAGACCTCGTTCTCAAAAAGACCATTTTGGTCACACTTTCTAAACCAAGAAGAAAAATGTGAAATTCAAAATGAAAGGGTCACTTGTGTAACAGACAGATATTGGAGGTGTGAAAACCTGGTTCCTCGTGTGCATGTGAACCTAGAATCTAATTTTTCCAGTGAACAGGTTTCCCATAAGAACGGGTTTCCTGTGCACATGTAAACACAGCAATCAAATCACTAAACGGAAACCATGAGCTGCAGACGCTGAAGATAGTCATAGGCCCAATCCGAATTCCCTTCCCCCTTCCCTTCATATAACCCTCCAAACGGAGAGTTACGAAAAAAATAGTGTTTCATATTTCAGACGTCACTTTCGTTCGATGATGCCATCAATAATTGCTGGTCTGCTAGCTTTAGCGCGGAGTTTCCAGCGCTCAAATATGCATAAGAACAGCGGTTTTATAACTTTAAAAAGGTTGTGCTACAACAAAAATTCATCACTTACATTTAAATGTAAACACCTGTACTTCAGAGCGCTCCCAAAAGAAGAAAAACGGTTCTCAGCATTGAGGAGGACTTCATCCCTCCGTTTGGAGGGTCAGATTAAAAAAAAAAATCAGGACGGACACACTTGCACTAAAAATGCCCATTCAAATGAAGGAGAAGGGAAGAATTCAGACTGAACCATAGAGTGAAGGACTGTGATGAAGCTAATGGAGGAAGTTAATACATGTGCAAGCCGAGGAAGAAGAAAGCTGTTATAATAGCCCTCCTCTTTCCAATTAACATGTAAATGAGTGGCAGGTATGTGATTAGCTCAAAATAAATGATGTGTCACGAATCTTAGCCGTGTGAATGAAATACAGATCATCACGAGCAGATCGACTATCAGGCTGCACCTGATGGAAACTCCCCTTAGTGTGTGCAGTGGGACAGACATGCATTAACATTGCAGCACAGCAGCGTATTACCAGCAGGAACTGATGGGATGAGCTGCACTTAGACATTCTGCTAATGCATTCATGAGAATTTAACACTAGAAGTCTCACAGAGCAGCCATTTGGCTTTTCTACCTATAAAACCCGCACTTCAGCCAGTTGGCTGGACGGTTTTTAGCCAATATCCTTAATCAGGTGTGAATGGGTGCTTTTGTTATGTAAACTCCACCAAAGGTGGGGCCATGCTGAACCCCTTCAACAAAACTTGTTTTCATGTTGCCATCTTAGGGAGAGATCGACAGACATGGGTTTCTTTATTTTGATGGTACAAAAAAAAGATTATTACACCTACTTGAAAAATAATAATAAAAAGTGGTAAAGTATATTCTGGTAATCACTTACAATCCTGGCAATGCCGGCATCTCCTTTCTGCATTTGCCACATGTGTATCTGTTGCAGTCAACACATTGCACAGTAGCATGATTATTCTTGTTCTATGTTTGACCTGATGGCTCTTCTTCCAGGGCTAGCTGGGGAAGGTTGTCGCAGAAGGAATTGTTCATTTTGTTCTGTCTTTGCACACACATGACTGTTAGCCAACTCTCTTACTAGCTCAACCAGGAAGTCCACCGGTCTCTCCTGTTTTGATGCTTGATACAAGACATGCGCATTTAGTCCTGCCATGTCAATCATGTTATAGAACACAACAACTGGCCAATGCTGATTTGAAGGCCGGCTGCATGCAATAGGGCATTTCTATAAGTGTACAAATTTACATCCATTGTTTACAACTGTGCGAGACCTTAAATGATAATGGGAGAAATGTTCAGTCAAATCATCTGCTTGCTAGGCTACATCAGGATCCCCAAAAACTAGGGCCCACGGACCAGATCCGGTGTAGGTTCCACATGTGCTCGGCCTGCAAGATCGGCCTGCAAGATCGGCTCGGGGGCTTGGGACTAGTGATGACGTCACACTACTGTAACTTAGCTATTTTGCACTGTTTTTCTGTATTGAAACTGATGTTTATCATAATGTCTATTGCAAAAAAAGAAAGAAAAAAGTGTTGAGACCTGGTCAGCATATTATTTATTATTTCTGCATTGACAGCTTCACTAATGGCTGCTCTCCTCAGTGTTTATGTCACCAAGCAGAAAGTGAGCTGCATATTCCAGTGGGATTTTCTCCGGTCCGTGCGACCAAAAAGAAGTTCAACACTGCCAGGATGTATTTTGGAAAAAATTACGAGCAAATAACCACTTCCTTTTTTTTTTTAATGTGCGACCAACAACAAGCTAGCATGCTATTCCTGAACACCCACTTTAGCACAAACTTCACGTTTGCAGCCTGATTTCTCTCTTTTAAAATAACGATCATTATCCTGTGATGATTCGCCTTTACATGAAGGTGGCTGGTGTTAGAGTGGAGGATGCTGAAGACAGTCTTAGATGGAGGAAAGTGATTCGCTGTGGCGACCCCTGAAGGGAAAAGCCCAAAGGAAAATAAGATCCTGTGATAATTTGCCTCAATTGAATTGTTTTGTTGTCAAGGTTTTTGCAGTTGATTGCAAATATTGCGCCACCTTTTGTGATTCTCTGCGTACTTGTCCGGACCTCCTCGGGTCTTTACTCTGGAAGACTCCGTGCATTGTTATGGCGAAAGTGTGTCATTCCCCGTGTCAAGTGATGGTGGTCTAATGGTGCGGACCAATAGCAATCTTACACGTCATCAAGCAGCAACCCCCCGAGCCGATCTAGCAGCTCGAGCATATGTGGTACCTACACCAACCATCTTCCAAACACTTTGGTAAATGGTAAATGGCGTATACTTGTATAGCGCTTTCTGCCCTCCTTCGAGGGCCCAAAGCGCTTCACAGTCACAGACCCATTCACCCATTCACACACACATTCACACACTAATTTACCATTTACCAACACTTTCAGACGCATATTTATTTATTTATTTTTCTCAGTCCGGTTGATCGAGACCCACAAAGTGTGACTTTTTATCCCATCCTTCTGCAGTCTGAACTACAACAGGAAAAGATAGACTATTTTCATCCATCCATCCATCTTCTTGTCCGCTTCTTCCCTTTCGGGGTCGCGGGGGCGCCGGAGCCTATCCCGGCTACTGATGGGCGAAGGCGGGGTACACCCTGGACAGGTCGGATAGACTATTTATTTGTTTAATTTTTAAATGTTTTAGTTTTATTTTTTCTGTGAAGATTACAGAAATTAATTATTAAAAAATGGGTTATGTGTGGCTTTTTGGAAAAAAAAAACTAAATGTTTATGCTTAGGCTGTGATTGTTTCACTTTTTTGTTGGCCAATAAACCGACTCCCCATCAGAGAAGAAAACAGTTCTGTGGTCCTCACAAGAAAAAGTTTAGTCTGCCAATGATCCTCAACACAGTTTGGTGGCAAACCTTCCTCCCCCACACAACAGAACAATCCCTTCAGCAACCCCCCACCCCTCCCCTTCTAATTCCTCAGGTAATGACCACATTTACACTGGTTTAGCTGGTTATGCCACTCTTGGCATCAATTGTTTATGGCTTTGGAAGGAGTGGGGGTGTGAAGCTTGTTCATTTGGGAAAAAAGGTAATTGTTACTGCCTACAGTCTATTTTCCCGATAAAGTCAGTCTTTATTCTTGCCAACACCGAACTATGAATTTCTCTTTAGCAAATTAACAGGGGCAGCCTTTTGATTAACAGGTGATAATTGAATGGGAACTATTAGATCATTAGCATTAGATTATTGTCAAGGATGTGGTTCTCTGGACTCTAGTCCTCAGGTCCACCAACTTACACGTTTTCCATGTTACCTGCCTAAAAACACCTGATTTAACTCATCTTCAAACTGCAGAGGCCCCATAATGAAAGTCATCAGAGGCAGGTGTGCTTGGGCAGAAAAACGTAGAAAGCATCCAGGATGGTGGCTCAGAGGACTGGAGTTCAGAAACAAGGACTTAAAGTGAACGTGTCTGAGAAGGGGGAACAAAGCCAGAGCTGCACAAATTGATTTTCCTTCATGCAGGCACACTTGTTTTAATAAAGGAATTTAAACAAATCTTAGTATACTATTCATTTTCCTGACCACTTCTTCCCTTTTGGGGTCGCGGGGGTGCCGGAGCCTATCCCGGCTACTGATGGGCGAAGGCGGGGTTCACCCTGGACAGGTCTCCAGTCTGTCTCAGGGCCTCAATCACACACATTCACTCTCACATTCACACCTAGGGGCAAATGAGAGTCACCAATGAACCTATGAAGCATGTTTTTGGACGGTGGGAGGAAGCCGGAGTCCCCGGTGAAAACCCACGCATGCACGGGGAGAACATGCAAACTCCACACAGAAAGGTCCCAGCCGGGATTTGAACCGGGGCCTTCTCACTGTGAGGCAAGAGCGCTAACCACTGCCCCACCGTGCAGCCCCTCAGTATACTAGATAAATTAAAAAAACATTAAAATTAAATTAAGAAGTTTAAACAAATTGTCCCTCAACAAACTAAACATACATTTAAAGCTGAATGCTTTGTTTTCATTTTGCTTGTTTTAACAGCAAACATATATTTAAATTTGTGAGGGCTTATTGTCAGTGAAGTTTTCTTAATTGCAAAGATAAAGTGAGACTCTCAGAAGAGTCCAACTAAAAGGGAATGAAATACAGTTCATTAAGTGTTGAACAGCTTTATTTGTCATTAAATAACCCTCTGTAAAGTAAGTGGTTGTGGATTAAGGACAAAAAGTAAATTCAACATCATTAGAAGATATAAAGTTGGTGCAATCTCAGTGTCAGGAGGCTGCCTGCAGTCTCCCCCTCAGGTCGCCCACACGCACAGTCTCCAGAATACTAACCACTTCCTGTTTACCACTCCACATGCCCAGTGACTCCTGCAGCTCCTCTCAGGATTTCCACAGCTGCTGCCACTCCCCAATCAACCACCACTGTATTTAACCCAAACTTCAAGCAGAACACAGCATGAAGTATTGAGCCGTTAGCCTTTACTGAGCGAGTATCCTGCCTTCTGCTTCTTGTGTATTGACCCAGTTCTGTTCCCATTACTCTCCTGCTAGCCGCCTGCCTCAACTCCTGCCTGTCCCTGACCACCATCTCTTCCAGCCTCTGACAAACCCTCGCCGTTCCTGACCTTTTCCTGCCTTCGACCAATGTCTGTCTGCTCAAGCCTCCTATGCTTCCCTGCCGGCACTGACCTCCGCCTGTCCGACCACCGCTGCCATTCTCCATCACATCGCTGAGCATAATAAAGAACACTGCACATGGATCCGAACGCCTCTGAGTCTGCGTCACACTGAGTATGCCCAAAGCACTGCACTGTGATTTGAACTCTCCCCTGTTCATTCTACAAAATGTGGAGGGATGTTTAAACTTTGAATGATTTCAGTTTTAGAAAAATCAAAATGCAAACATGGATCTAAAGTTAGTGATTTTGACTTTAGACTTGTACTTGGATCATTCTTTTTTTTCTTTTTTACTTGGATCCTTCTCAAGTCTCACATGCAGAGACTTGTGACTTGACATAGGACATGACCTCAAAAACTTGAGAATAGACTTTAAGCCTTAGTTTTATGAATAATGTTCATTTGTTAACTTCTATTTACGTCCAGGATGCCATCGTCAGGTCTAAAATGAAAAGTTCTCCTTATAATATCTGGAATTGGAATGCTGAATCATCAGAGAACTTGTATAATGTCTTTGTGACTTTTCACAAAAAGTTTTATGACTATGAATGTAAAAAAAAATGTAATTTTTTAATATTTGAGACTTGTCTTGGATTTTTTCTTGCATCGCAGACCTTTTTTTTTTTTTTTTTAGCAATGTTTCCAAAAGGGGCAGGCAGATGTGTGTAAAGAAACCAAAATTACTTTGGCAGGGTTGGAAACCACCATGAAAGATGTCACAGAACGTACAACGACACTTGAACAAGTGGCGGACAAGCATCAAAAAGTAAGTGACACTGAAGACCAGCAGCACTGCCATGAAAGAGCGATTCGTTACGTGCTACAACGAGAAGCTAAAGTTTTCGCTAAATGCGAAGATCTTCAATCCAGAGCAAGGCGTAACAACCTTTGAGTGTACGGGATATGTGAAGGCAAAGAGAAGAACGACATGATTGGATTTGTAACCGCCATGATCCGCACAGCCCTGAAATAACCAGCGGATTTGGACCTGGATGTGGAGAGAGTTCACCGATCACTGACAACGAAACCGAAGGAGACTGAGCCACCAAGGTCCATTATTGTCAGATTCTATGACTACAGAGTGAAAGAACAAATACTGCAAGAGGCCTGGAAGAGTAATGGAGTTTTATACAAAGACAAAAAGGTGTTTTTTGACCAGGACTACACCGCAGAAGTTCAGAAGAAGTGTAAAGAAGTGAGGGAAGTGATTAAGCAACTTAAAGAGAAGAAAGTGAAAGCCGTCTCTCTGTTCCCTGCCAAGCTGAAGATCTACATGAGTACTGGAGTGAAGCTGTTTTCTACACTCTCAGAGGCAGCACCAACCCTCAAGCAGATGGGAATACACGTCACAGTGGATGAGAGAGAGAACCTTCGCGAGAAGATGCTGTGCAACACCTGGATCACCGGATCGAAAAAAGGCGGAGAAGGAGCTCTGAGCACCACGGACTTGCATTCATTTTCAAGAGGTGATGAATAAATGAGAAGTTAAGGAAAAAAAACTATTGAAAATATATAGTATGCAGATAATTCAGATTCCACTGTTTAACAGTGTTAAAAAAACAAGTAAAAAACAAATACAACAAGTGTGAAGCCTGCGAACTAAGCCTTCAATTGAGCTACTATCATTAAAAGTTCTTAAGGTTACTCTCTGAAAAGAAGACATGCAAGAGTCACCATTAATAATAATTAATTATAATAATAATACTTTAATTATATATCACTTTTAAGAGTTACTCAAAGATGCTTACATTACTGACCGTTACTCTGCAGAAGTAGGTGCAGTGAGTTTCAGTTTGTCAGAGAGGCCAGAGTGAGATGGTTCTGACATGTCCAGACTGAGATGGTTCTGACATGTCCAGACTAAGATGTTCTGACATGTCCAGACGAAGATGTTCTGAGATGGTTCTGACATGTCCAGACCAAGATGTTCTGACATGTCCAGACTAAGATGTTCTGACATGTCCAGACTGAGATGGTTCTGACATGTCCAGAGGGGAGACAGTAGAGATATTGGTAGAAAGATTCTGAGTCTAGAGCTGCAGGAAAGAGGTCTAGAGTAATACCAGAGAGAAGACATGAAGGTAAGTGCTGTTAGAGGAGAAGATGCTGAAGACAGATGGAGGAAGCTGATTGGCTGTTACGACCCTGAAGGGAAAAGAAGAAAAATAAGTGTCAGTTTGAGCCAAACAGCTGTCAGTCTGGATAGGCCCATCTTGTGCCAGGCATCTGCTTCTGCCCACCTCCACCTCTTCATCCTTGCTCCCCTCACCCCAGCATTGAGAATAAGCTGGACAAAGCTCAGCTTCCCATTCATTCAGGTTTTGATGGACGGGGCTGCAGAGCTGGACATTTAAGCTGCAGAAGATTCCTCCGTGCTGTGACCTTACTGCTCACTGCTCTAACAGTCCAGAAATCCTCCATTGTTTTCCTGGTTTTCATTTGAGAAACCTGGACGTTCCATTATTGACATCCACATTACGCAAAGTGCTCATATTTAGAATGTGGACACATTGGCTTGACAGCCTCAGCTCATTGGCTCATTTAGGCAGCAACAGGATGTGTTTCTACTCTGAACACAGCGGTTTGAGCTCAATTTGAGGTCAATGACCCATGTGAAGCGAGCTTGTGGATCCTGTGTCAAAGTATGGTCTGACCCACCTGTCATGTGTATTGATTCCTGTGGATTCAGCAGTGATTAAGCCGTTTGCCTTTCTTCCCTCCCCAGAAGTGCATGCGGTTCAATCCCAACGCCACAGTCTGGGTTGCCAAGCAGCGGATCCTCTGCACACTTAATCAAACCCTAAAGGACGTGCTCAACTATGGGCTCTTCCAGCCAGCCAGCAACGGGCAAGACGGCAAGTTCCTCGATGAAGAGCGCATCCTCCGGGAGTATCCACAGCCAATCAGCAAGGGCGTCCCATGTCTGGAGGTAAATTCATGTACAGTTTGACAGAAAGATCTGTTACTTATGACAGCAGAATTAAAATATGATTCACAAGAGGGAAATATAGCTGTTTAGTGCTGTTATATCCAAATGCTGCATTTCATCATCTAATTATTCAAACACAGAAGCTAATGATGTTCTAATAATGAGTGTAATGATATTTAGAGATTCACCATGAAGTAGGGGTGTACCGGATCACGGATAATCCGTGGTCTGTGCGGATCTGTAGCCACAGTTTGGCAAACACGTGGGCCGCGGATCGAGCCCTCCCCCCAACACACACACACTATCTTGCACACGCATATTAAAAGCAATTGTCCATAAACACAGAATGTAATTTGCGTTAAATTCATGTACTTTCTTTGTTAAAGTGTCAAAGTTGCTGCTTGACTGTTCATCAAAGCTCCCTGATTTGGTGGCGGGACCAGTGGCTCCCGCTGCGTGTGGGAGGAGCTTTCGTCAAAGGCGTTTCTTGACCTTGTCACGGAGGACGCACATGATTCGAGATTGGTTTTATTTATTTTGAAGAGCCAAATAAAAGCATCCGTTCTCGTGTCCATGTCTGGGTTCAGAGAATCTTCCAGTGAGGAGCAGCAGCTGTCCCGCTGTAGGAGGACAAAACCACTGCTCTGTCTACAGCAGGGGAGGGCAGTATGGCAGGCAAAAGGTGCCAAAAATCGCCAGTAAAAGCCCGCAGGGCAGTGCCTCCCTTGACATGTTCTACAGATAATATTTATGATTTTAATTATTGAAATCTTCCCACAATTTCAATAAATCAGTACCAAAGAAATAATTGAAGTTTAATTTTAACTGTTTAATGTAGGATTTAATTCGGACATTAGGGGTGGGGGGTTACCGCAGATAGATTTGGTCATTCCAAAACTATTTTCAAGAATTCTTCTCTCTCAGTTTTTTGCAGATTTGGTCTCAAGACATTAAAATATGTCATGGAACTCTCTGAGTCATGCGCTTGGGAGTTAACACTTTATTATAAACTTAACTGTACAGGCAGTAGCTATCGGTGGACTTTGGACTCTCCGTCTTTTACGTGCCTTTCATCTGAACATTCCCTGCGTAACACACATTACATAGACTACAACGACCCCTGTTGGCAGGAGTCAGAGACTGCAGATACATTTTATCACAAAATGTCACCAGCAACGGCATGTTTTAGTTTTTTGTCTGTGTCCAAAGTTCAAGATATTTTGTTTTTATAAATAAACCTCTTCTTCACCTTTCGGCTTATCCCATTTGGGGTCGCCACAGCGAAACCAGTATTTCCCATCAGTGATTTGGCAGAGGTTTTATGCCGGATGCCCTTCCTGACGCAACCTTGTACTTGAGGGGCACAGGGACCCAGTTAGGCAACAACATCAAGGGTCTTGCCTCAGTGGCTTGAAGATAACTGTTTAGCGTTAAATTTCTCCAAAATTGTTCCAATGTGTTTTTCTTTACAAAATAAAATTCACAGATAACTTTGAGATACAAATTAATAATCAACCAATTTAAAAAAAATGATGAATTTAAATATCTGGGAGTGGTTTTAGACTATGATGCTCATTTAAAGAAAATAACAAAAACTATCCAGACTAATATGAACTGTTTCCGTCTTTTAAGGTCTTGTATTTCAATAAATGCTACTAAATTATATTTTCATGCAATGATTTTATCTCATTTTTCCTACTGTATTGTTGTCTGGAGCCAGGCCAGTCAGTCAACAATGAAAGGTGTGGTTTCTCATTTTAAACAAGCTTTAAAAGTGCTGGACCAAAAGCCAATGAAATGGCACCACTGTATGATTTTAGAAAAACATAATTTATTAAGTTTTGAAAATTTTATAAAGTATTCTATTTTAAAACTAATTTTTAAGTGCATTAATGGTTTAGCCCCCAAACTCATAAGCAATACAACTGAAAAATACAAATCCAGAGGAGTTACCACAAGAGGAGCTGCCAATGGTGACTGCAGACCGGCCAAATGTAGGACAACATTTGGTCAAAGCTCCTTTATAGTAAAAGGCCCACAGATCTGGAACACCATACCTGCCGAATTAAAAGCCATCACAGATCTAAAACAATTTAATTGTAAAGTGAAACAATGGCTCAAGTCTAATCAAGCCTGTTAACATTAGATCCATTGTTTTTGCTAGTGTATTGTTGTGATTGTTCAGAATTATATGTATTTTGTAAGATGATGTTTGTGTCTTTGTTGTTTGTTGTTTTTTGTTTATTCTCAGGGACTTGGTGTGCATATTAGCTGTTAGCTAGATGGCCTGTGGACATGGCATCAGTTACATTTGAAAGTGTAACAATGTTTTTTTTTTTTTTTTTTTTCCTGTCCCTTTTAAATAAAAAAATATATAATTAAATTAAAGAAGAGTGGACACCCCAGGGATGGAGCTCAGGTCTCCTGGGTTCAAATCCAATACTTAGCCCACTGAGCCATCCAGACAATTTTTTAAACAAACTTCAATGGGCAAATCCTTTGACGTATTATATGTTATAGTACATTTATGCTTTGAGGTACTCTATATATGTTTGATCAAATGGATATGTTTTGAAACTTTTCAAAATAGTAATTTTAGGCTTCAGTCTTGTTATTTTTTCCTTTTGTTTTTTTACTTTTTACTGATCAGAAAAAGGGATCTGAACTGTATGGAGCTAAATTGGGGCCAATATTATGTGAAACCCAAATAAATTAAATTGAAAAAAAATATCGGTGTTTGGTCAAAAAAAATATAAATGTCCAAAACTTTTTGCTGTTCTAAAATAAACTTAGTTATTTTCAGTTTCAAATTTTCTGTTTCAAAACTCAAAATTTCAATTTAAAAAATATTTTTCAGTTTCAAATCTTTTTTTCACTTTCAACTCATTTTTTGTTAACAAATCTGAAAGTTTCAGCTACAAAGCTTTTGACCCCGTTGTGGCGGGGCTAACACGAGGACCAATCAAAATCGACGAGGGTGGTAACTTCAGTTCTGGTGCATTCACTGACTCTGAGAACTGTGATAATTACAGTCAGAAAATGTCTGTTCAGTCTGTACTATCATAGTCTGAAGTTGTCCCAAGGCAAGGTTGTCCCGCATTAACCTGGGAGGGGGGAAATAGGAGACCTTTTTAAATTATTGTCTCTACGAAAATAAGGACCAGAGCACCTGCTCCCACTCGCGTCTCTCCCGGCGTACTGAATGAGCTCCGCTGAAGCCCTTGAAGCTACAGCCAGAGAACCGCCTGTACGCCTGAATTTAACTCAATAACATGGCACTTTGAACGGGTTAGAACAGTATTTTGGACGCGTGGTTTAAAACTCTGTTTTTTACACTTGTCTTTGAAACAACTTCAGACTATGATAGTACAGACTACACAGACATTTTCTGACTGTAATTATCACAGTTCTCAGAGTCAGTGAACACACCGGGACTGAAGTTACCACCCTCATCAATTTTGATTGGTCCTCTGTGTGATGCCCCGCTCCAACGCCCCACAACGAGGCCAAAAGTCTTCCTGCTTTGCTAGAGTGCAGACGCACATTGCTTTGCTCCCCCTTCTGCTTTAAATTTTCGCTGATTATTTTCCTTTTTTTAATCACACCAGCAATAACTTTTTAATACTTTTAATCCTTCCTTTTTTACTTTAAACAAAGGGATTTTTTCCTGCATTCCTCTTAAAACATTTTATCTTGAGCACTACGTGTACTTGGCCTTCACGCAGCTGAAGCCTGATATACAGAGCAGCAGCTAACACAAGGCTAAATAGCAGCAAGATGCCTTCCCTTTCCACAAAGGATTACCAAGACCTTCTGGAGAAGATCACAGCGCTGGAAACAAAGGAACGTGGAAGGTAAATGGACTCTATGGAAACAACACAACTTTTCCACCACCTCATCTCAGCAGAGAAGAGAAAGCTAACACGCAGCTAAATGGCACAGATTCTACGGAGAGAAAGACAACATCTGTGGACAATAGGAAACAATCTAAAGATAATCCTCATTGGAACCATTTTGGAGCAAAGCCAAAGAATAAGTCCAACAGCTGGAGAATTGGAGGACATGGAGGACCGACCCCCCGCAGAGAGCTGAAGCCTCTGAGGCTGACTGGCCCTCTCTTCCTACGAGACAGAGGACCTCATCTACTCCCGTACACCGGAGGAAAGAAGAAAAGAAGCCAAGCATGAACGGAGCGGTGACCCTGCAAAACAGATTTGCTCCACTGTCAGATGACCCCGGATTACCCGACGACCATCCACTGGAAAGCAGCACGAGGAGGACCTGTAACCCATCAGAAGGTAAACAGCCAGAAAGAAAGCTGAAGGCTCGGCCTGAGACTCTGATTGTGGGTGATTCCACTGTAAAAGATGTTCAGTGGTTCTGCAGCAGGAACACTAAAGTCCTGTGCTTTCCAAACAATATGGTCAGTGACATGCAGAAGAGAATACTGCAAACTGTGGCAAAGTATCCAACAGTACAAAACATTGTACTACACACAGGGTCAAATGATGTGTCCAAGCAAAAATCTGAAGTTTTAAAGAAAGACTTCACTGGACTGATAAGAACTGTGAGCTCCATGAATGCAGCTGTCTTTATCAGCGGTCCCATTCCATCTATTCGAGGAGGAGAAGAGAGATTCAGCAGGCTGTTGGCGCTAAACAGGTAGCTTTCTGTGGCATGTGGTGAAACAGGAATTAATTTCATCAACAACTTTCACATTTTCTGGGAACGCAAACATCTTTTTAAAGAAAATGGATTCAGTTTAAATAAATCAGGAGTTAAACTGTTCTCCTCCAATCTTTTTTACTTCCTGCGTCATGCCAAGACTGAGATAAATTTATCTGAGTGTCAAGGCCAGACACAGACTGGATCCACACGAGGAACGGAGCTGCCCCCACTGGAGGAAAACATCAAAAACGGGAAACCTGCCTCCGAGCACCGGAAGAGGAAAAACAACGAGGACGATGGAGCCTCCCAAACACCACCAAACCAACAAACTCCTAACGGTTCTCCCACCCCCTCTTCACCCTCTTCATTCTCTTCACCCCACCTGAAATTCACCGAGCAGATGATGGAGCGAGTCGGGATTGGACTTCGATCTACCTCTCTGGCCAATCCATTTTTGTGCCCCATTACTCTGTCACCAGAACGTTCGAAGGGATGACGTAAAGCCCCACCCTCTCCTGTACAACATCATATCCTGTCCCTGCAGTCAGATGTTTGATGTGTTGAGGGTCCAGGCTGTGGAAATACCAACAGTCATGATGTTCTCCAGAAAAACCTGGGACCCTGTTCTCTAGAAACACACACCGTTTCTGTACTTGTCACTAACAGGAGGAATGTAATCTGGCCAAAACGCAAACAAAGGATTTTAAAAGAGGTACACATTTCCTCTGCGAATTTCCAGAAACAGAAGGTAAATGAAAATATTATTACTCCTAGACCTCTCAAGTTAGCACTTTTAAATGTCAGGTCTTTAGCAGGAAA
>NC_050514.1:7907872-7940347 GCF_002922805.2 Oryzias melastigma
CATCACTGTGGAGGACGTGAACGGGCGACGTCTGGAGTCTGGAGCTGTCATTGGGATCGGAGAGAACGTCCAGCAGCTGCACACTTTTCAACCCAGCAATAAACTTTATTTCTCTTTCATTTCTTACTGAATTTGTTTTCAGTAGATAGAAATGTACTCTTTAGGATCATTTATTAGGTTCTTTAAATGTATAAAAACAGAGACAGTATTATCATAGATGATGCTTTTTAACCATGGCATGTTTAAAGAGGTCCCTATTTTGAATAAAGGAAAACCAATTCTGAATTTTTAATGATTAATGTTTTGAATCATTTCATCTGCTTCAAAAATAAATTTTGTACAGATCTGACTTTGACCCACATTTCCTTTTGTTTTACCTATATGCTAAAACAGTGAATAAACAGAAGAGACTGGTCACTCAGATATGTTAAACATGATTTTTATTGAATCACACATCTGCAGGAGTCATCTTCATATGTTAAAATTCAAATTTTACTGCCTTTAAATGTAAATGCTGGATTATTTTTGGATTATAAATCCGCTCACCACCAGAAGCAGACCTGAAGAACATACAAGACAAACATTAGATACAATAAAAAAAATAAAAATAATATACATTAAAATCCCAAGATAAAGATAACATGTACACATTTGTTAAAAAAAATAAGTATTTAAATTATATGTTAACTGAAAGTTTCTGTGTCTTCACATTTGAACTTCACATGAAGAGATTCTGGTGTTACTGTATCAGATCTGAATCATGTCCTTATATGTTATAACTTTGTGATTAAATAAAATAACCATCAGTACAAATACAGAGAAAACGTCCTTTTTTTAAACTTTAAACATGATAGATATTAATGTTGCTGAGAATTAAAAAAAATCGAATTACTGGAACTAAAATAAACAATCATAATAAACATTAATGATTTATTTCGGACAAATATAAAGTTAATCTTTTAGTACTTACCAGAGAAAAGACACCAGATGACTCCCAGAGATCATATTAGAACAGTTTACATCACGGCAGCAGGACAAAAACCGATATATAGCGCTCATGCTAACGCTAAATCTGTAGCAGACGAGCAAAACACCGGAGCACTGCTCCCAGAATCCACCGCGATCGTCACCCGTCAATCAAAGGCCACGCCTCCTCATTAAGCGAAAATAAATGCCGTTTAAAAAAAAATTACAAACTTAGAAAAAATTCACTCCCCTCAGAGTTGTCGTGGATCAAATATGCAGCTATTGATGAAATAAAAACTTTAAGCACCAGGCATTAAAGGGGTTTATTAGAGGGCTGAAAATGAGGATTTTAACATGGGAGTCTATGGGAATTTGCTCACTCCAAGCACCAGCCTCTCTGGTCAGTGCCGGTACTGCAACGTTTTGTTACTTCCGGGTTGGCCTCACGTTCCGTCTGCCAGTGTTGGGGGTTGGATTTGTCGCATTAAAAACGCGTTAATCTGACATGTGCTTGACGCCGAGAATTTTTTTGACGCATTAATCGCGGATGTTTCTCATACGTGCCTTTCCATACCGCGCGCGGGCGTCCCCCCTTTAACTCACCGGCTGCTCTCACTAGATCACGGGTGGGTCTCCAACCACCGAGCTGCGAGATAAAACCGCCCGGCGCTAGGACCTGGAGAGGTCCTGCACCCCTAACCCGGCTCCGGTTCGCGTCCAGTACCACGTCTGGTGGTACCGGCTCGCGTCCGGCGCCGCGTCCCGGGAGCTGCGGACCCCCGACGTTCCGAACAGCAAGCGCACCGGGGGACGTTTTAAATGTTCTGGAGGTTTAAGCGTGATCCAACTCCAGCATAGCGGTCTGTCTGCCGGCATATTCATGGTGAGCTCCGCTGGACACGTCGCTGCATCGAGCTGCAGCCAGAGAACGCGGCGGCAGTAACAGACTGTCAAACTATCCACAGAGTATCCCGCTTTTCTCAGTCTTTAATGTTTAAAAAAACAAAAGTTAATTGGAAATGATAAATCTCTATTTCATTTATTACTGCAATTCAGCAGAGGAGGAAAAGATTTGGTCCTGACAAAAAATGAACATGAAAGTGTTATGGAAATTTTTTTTTTGATGTTTATATTTTATTTTTTATGTTTTTTATTTTATTTTACTGAACGTTGATTGAAGTTTTGAATTTAAAATGCCCTTCACTTGGACTTGGGCTTTTGTTAGGCATTTTATGTTACAGCCTTTGATTGTTAAGAAAGTTTATCTCAATACAATGTTACAAAATAAAGTATTTCTGATTAAAACTATTAGTTTTGCCATTCTTGTTTTCATAATTAATGTAGAACTGTTAAATTGTTAAATTGTTAAACTGTTAAACTTAAATTCCACATTTTTTTCCTTAAAAAAGGCCACATATTAATTTGCGATTAATTGTGAGTTAACTCGGGACAAAATACGATTAATCGCGATAAAAAATTTAATCGTCTGACAGCTCTAGTCTGAACATCTCTAAGGTTACTGTATGTGATTTAGGTCTGTCTGATCACTGCTGTGTTTTCTGTGAGAGCACAATTCCAGTACACACAAATGTTTTGAGGGAGGAGATCACAAAACGGTATATAACTGAAAATACTAGTGAAATGTTCAATCAGATTTTCTCTCTGACTCCTCCCCTCTCAGGGAATTCAGTCAACGAACTTGTTAATAGCTTTAATTCCAGCATGTCAAATATCATGGATAGTATTGCTCCCAGTAAGCTGAAGGTGATCTCTGGTAGGAAAAAATCTCCATGGAGAAATTCCATTCTGGTAAAGAACGGAAAAAGAGAATGTCGGAAATCTGAACATGGATGGAGAAAATCTAAACTACAGGTAGATTATGACATCTATAAAGAGAAACTTCACTTATATAATTTACAACTGAGCAATGCAAGCAAGTCCTATTTTTCTGAAATTATTACCAAAAACTCCCATAATGCTCGGGCCTTATTTAATATAGTCGACAGGTTGACAAAACCCCCTGTGTCAGTGGCACCAGAACTTTACTCCACCAAAGCCTGTAATGACTTTGCCAAATTCTTCAGGGACAAAATCAAAAACATTAGACAAACAATTGTTTCATCAACTACAAGTTCGGGATATGAACCCTATCCACTAGAAACCAGTATAAACCCAATGGCTCAGTTTCAACCCATAAACAGTAAAGAACTGCAGGACATTCTATGTCAACTGAACTCCTCCTCCTGCTGTCTGGATATTCTACCCACAAGCTTTTTCAAAAAAGTTTCAAAGATCCTGGAACCAGCCCTGCTCCAGATTGTGAACTTGTCATTAACATCTGGCGTTTTCCCAGAACCACTGAAAACAGCTGTAATCAAACCTCTCCTAAAAAAGGACAGTCTAGACAAAACTCAAATGAACAACTACAGACCGATATCAAACCTGCCATTTTTAAGTAAGATCATTGAAAAAGCTGTTTTCCATCAGTTAAATGAATTCCTAATAAATAACAACTGCTATGATGTCTTCCAGTCCGGCTTCAGACAGAACCACAGCACTGAAACGGCTCTGACCAAAGTGACTAATGACATACGTTTGAATACAGACAGTGGAAATATGTCAGTGCTAGTTTTACTGGATCTCAGTGCTGCGTTTGATACAGTCGACCACGCAATACTACTCAGACGACTGGAAAACTGGGTGGGTCTCACTGGGCCAGTACTAAACTGGTTCAAAACGTACTTAGAAAACAGGAAATATTTTGTGTCAATTGGTAACTTCACTTCTGAGCCAATAGAAATTACATGTGGAGTGCCCCAAGGCTCCATCCTGGGACCACTTCTATTTAACATCTACATGCTCCCACTGGCCCAGGTTATAAAGAACAACAACATTAGTTACCATAGCTATGCAGATGACACACAGATATATATTAGACTGACACCAGGAGACCGAGGCCCTGTAGAGGCTCTTGGTAAATGCATTGAGGACATTAATGACTGGATGTGTCACAACTTACTTCAATTAAACAAAAACAAAACTGAGGTTATTGTCTTTGGGGCTAAAGAAAAAAGGTTAGACGTCACTACAGAGCTTCAATCTATTCAACTAAAAACTACCAACCAGGCCAGAAACTTGGGTGTAGTGATAGACACAGACCTAAATTTTGATAAACACATTAAGGCAGTCACTAAATCAGCCTATTATCATCTCAAAAATATCTCAAGGATTAAAGATCTGATGTCTAAGCAGGACCTGGAGAAACTAGTGCATGCTTTCATCTTTAGTCGACTTGATTACTGTAA
Organism: Oryzias melastigma; assembly: GCF_002922805.2. NCBI lineage: Eukaryota > Metazoa > Chordata > Actinopteri > Beloniformes > Adrianichthyidae > Oryzias > Oryzias melastigma. The sequence goes on from NC_050514.1 coordinate 7,912,144, forward strand.
CAGTGTTTTTACAGGACTACCAAAAAAATCCATCAGGAAACTGCAGCTTATTCAGAACTCTGCTGCTCGGGTTCTCACAAGGACCAAGAAAGTAGACCACATCAGTCCAGTTCTGAGGTCTTTACACTGGTTACCTGTCTGTCAGAGGATAGACTTTAAAGTTCTGTTACTGGTTTATAAAGCTTTGAATGGTTTAGCACCAAAATACATGACTGACCTCCTGACCCAGTATGTACCAGCCAGACCTCTCCGGTCATCTGTATCCGGTCTTTTATCAGTTCGTAGAGTCAGAACTAAACATGGAGAAGCTGCATTCAGCTTCTATGCACCACAGATCTGGAATAGACTTCCAGAAAACCTTAGATCTGCTGAAACACTCAGTGTATTTAAATCCAGGTTAAAGACTCACCTGTTCTCAGCTGCATTTGATTAATATGTATTCAAAAGTTTACGTCCGCACTGTTTATCTATGCTTGTTTTAAATTAAAATCTTTTTACTTTCTTTTAATTTTATTTTAATGATCACATTTTTACTATTTCTTTTGATTGTTTCCTTGAATGTTTTATGTAAAGCACTTTGAATTGTCTCTCTACATAAAATGTGCTGTACAAATAAACTTGCCTTGCCTTGCCTTGTAACTGAAACTTTTAGATTTGTAAATGAAAAAATGAGTTGAAAGTGAAAAAAAGGTTTGAAACTGAAAAATAAGTTTTGAAATTGAAATTTTGAGTTTTGAAACCTAAAAAACAGAACATTTGAAATCTATTTGAAAATCTACTTCAAAAAGAATTTCACAGTCATCATTATTTGACCCTGTCATAAAGAAGAAAAACACATCATGGAGATGGCAGAAGACCGCGCATGTGAAAGTGTTTCGGCCTCCCCAGTAAATCTCCAGCAATGGAACATTCCGCCAACAGCAAGTCATCTAGTGGAGAGAGACTCTTCCAGGAGTTTGAAAAGAAAAAAGTGCTAAACAACCAGCAAAGAAAAAAGCAAAACAATTTTGCTACGTTTCCAAAAGAGCAGGAAGGAAGACAAAATCGAAAAAAAGAAAAAACGGAATCTCAAAAAGAAGATAAAGAAAGTCAAGAATGAAATGAGGCAGAAAAAGAGTGAAAAGGCAAAAGGAAAATTATCATTTAAATACTTTTTTTTTTTAAAAATGTTGTCTTCTTTAATAAAACCTGACAATTTAAAGACACTACACGTTACATATACTAAGGATTTTAAAAAAAGAAACAAGTATCCCTTGTGCTATCCTATTATATTAAAAGTGGGGTCATCTGGGCCCCACAAGACAACGCGCTGAACTTCTTTTTTCAAGGATTTTTTATCTTCACTGCTGTAAGTGTTAGACATAAAATCCTCTCCACCTTTGTCATAGGATCGACCACACATCAATATAAGGGTGGGGTCATCTGGACCTCATAAGAGAGCATGAGGCACTACAGCCACTGCAGAGGGCCCCATCTAATTGTTTGCCCTGGGCCCCTAAACTGCAGTACACAGTATTCTGATAGAAAAACTGAGGAAGAAGGGGAACATATATAAGCTGCCAAACCTTAAAACCTTCGATATGCTCTGCAGAGGGGGTGCGATGACACCCCCACCCCCTGGGGGAACCCTGTGACTAATTAAAAGGTCTGTGTTTTATCAAAATGCAAGTTCATGAATAACTTGCTTCAATTTTTGTTATATTCTCTCTTAGTGTTCAGAATAACCTGTAAATAAGTTTCATCCTCCTCATCTGGACATTTAGCATTTCCATAGATACAAACCAAATCAAATATACTTAAATATACTTTATTAATCCCCGGGGGGAAATTCGTTTTTTTTTTTTTCAAATCAAATATAAATACCATCCATGATGGTAGGCTCCTGTTACCCTGAGCAAGAAGATGAGGCCAAGCATTCATGGAAGGGGCAGATTTTTGATGAATCATTTAATCTTTAGGTGTCTTGTCTTTGTTTGAACAGAAAAGAATGAAACCAAATTGTGAAATGAGTTCCTGTTGAATCTCTTTTATTTCATTCTTGCCTTGAACAGTTTCGCTACAAGAACAGAGTCTACCGGGAACCCAATGTCAATGAGAAGCAGATCGCCAAGCTTCACACAAAGGTGAGACATTCACTGAAAGAATCTTTTTATCAAAGCCCTTTCTGCTAAAACAGATTAAACTTTTTTTCTAACATCGACACAAAGATAGAACACCTTTGTATTTGTCTTTTATATGAATGTTTTGCCTTCAGGTTTTCAGCTACATCTCTGCATTTTTCAATTGATTTCTAATTGATTTTGGTCCAAAGTGTAGATTCTGGACTATTTCACACACAGTTTGAGGAAACTTTTTAAAGTTTGAGAAAAGAGAAAAGCTTCTTTTTGTTTACCATCAATATTTGTATTGCTTTTGTTATAACAAAACAAATCAACACAAACCCAGTCATAAAACAAAAATATACATGTCGTAAACATTTCCTGACAAAAATTAGATTCTTGGTTGAACGTCAGGTTTATACCACTTGGTCTAATATATAGAGAGTATGTAGATACAATAGAATATATTTAGGACTCCAGAGGGCCAATATTACTGTATTTCAGTATCCTTAATTTAAACCTGTCAAGTCTGTTCCTCCTATGTAATTCATAAATGTGTCTCAGACCTGATGAAAATGATGTTGTTGTTGTGGTTTTATTGGGAACAGGATTTTTTCCAGGGGGAAGTGTTATTGATATTTCTGATATCCATCTGCTTATTGTAGATCTTTTTATGTCCTTCCATGTAAGGGATATTACTCTTTTAGTTGATAATATACATAAGTCTAAAAGTATCTGTTGGTTCTTTTTTATTTTTAAATTATCTGGGTAAAAGCCTAAAACAAATAACTGTGGTCTTAAAGGTAACTGAAGCCTCAAGATCTTTTGGATGTTTAGTTTAACCTCAAGCCAAAATTTTTGTATCTCTGTGCACATCCAGATACAGTGGTATCTGGATGTGCACACCTGGTACAAGTGTCAGGTATAGCACTATTATACCTATTGAGTTTTTCAGGGGTGATGTATGTTCGCATGAGCCAGTGGTACTGCAGCAATTTCAGGCGAGTATTGGTTGTATTTATTTGTGCCTTCAAACATGCCTTCTCCCATTCCCCCACTGAGATTTCCTCATTTAAATCCCCTCTCCATGCCTCCAGTCTCTCTGCTGATGCTTGTAGACATTTTTTCAATAAATATTTATACATTCTGGATATTAGTCCCCCCTCCACACAATTTAAACTTACTTGTTCCTTTTTGGATAGTTGTGGGATAGTCATGGACTGATTTTGCTAAGTTCTAATAAACTTTTAAAATGTATCAACTAGCTTTTTAAAGGACATCAGTGTTCCTTGTGCATCATTCAGCTCTCCCTTTTTCCCCAATCCATTTTCAGCCCACACTTTGAATCCTCCGTCTTCTTTACCTGGAGAGAAGGAGTCGTTTCTGTATATTGGACTGAAGATGGAAAGAGAAGAGGATTCTCCCAGATATTTTTTTAATGTTGAACCATACAATCAATCAAGTTTTTGACAGTGGGTTTTTCGTTTTCTTTTAAAGTTTAGCCTCTGCTGAGTAAACAAATAGGAAAAGTAGATTTAGTTGGAATTCCTACATCTCCTTCCAAAGAGGATTCTCTTTTTCTGAAAAGTAAAACAACAAAGTTCTTAACTGTACTGTCCAGTAGTACAAACATGGATTTGGACATTTGAGTCCCCTCTGTCAAATGGGAGGTACAGTAAAGATAATCGTGTCCTGGGGTGCCCATTATTACATAGAAATCTAACAAACTGTTGGTTGAGTTGATTGAACAGCAGGCACCTGCACACATAGGGTCCTGGGGGGGTTGAGCCCCTGCCCTTTTTGGTTCATATCAAAAAGTGCCCTTGTGCTCTGTATTTGTTTTATTTAATTTAATTTAATTTTTATTTGAAGCCTATTTGTATTAATATTAATTAACTCTTGTTAGTAATATCCAAAAAAAAAAAAAGAAAACGTTGCTGCAAAATCCCTGCAGTGGGACAAAGACAGAGCATCTCTCTCTCTCTCTCTCTCTCTCTCTCTACTGTAGCTGCACTTTGGACTTTGCAAGGGTGGGGGCTCTGGCTGCGCCATTAACTGTATATAATAACTGGACTGAACAAGCCCCCCTACTTCCATGTTCCAAATAGGAAGTACCACTGGGTTGCAAACAGGCCAAAGTCCCATTGACTTACATTGGGAAACAGACAGTTATTTCTCAATCATTTTATATGTCAGAATAATCATTCTTCTTCTGCTGCTTTCTGCTTAACATATTTTTCTAATCCTAACTTTTTTAAAAGAGATTTTTATCCTGTATCAGAAGTTATTAGAGTTATAAATTGACCAATCAGATGGCTCAATAAGCGTTTGTGGGTCTGACGTTGTTCGTGTGGGGGGTTTGAGTGACAGATGACGAGTAGCCAATGGGAGCAGACTTCATCAATGAGTCCGTGAAGACCTTTTAACACCTACTTTACAATTCAACAATGTACCAATCATTGTCCTACTGTTGTTTTCCTCAATGGAATGTACCGATGCAGCAGTTTAAAACAACAAGAGGAGCATGCTGTCGACATTTTTAGATGAGGATTTACTCTGTAGAAATAGATTTCACTCTGAGGTTATGTGCTTTGGACTTTTTTGTTTGTGTAACGTTCGTTTTTCTTTTTTTCACAGTTTTGATTGTAGCTTATAAATAATAAGTTGTGTATCATACGGAATGGTACAGCTCCTCCATAAAATCACCAACCAAAGTTTCATCTTCGCCGCACTTTTCCAGCTTCAGCCTGAATTAGATGCAGACGTCTCCTTTGAGGAGTGAGAGACAAACTTCAATGGATGTTATCGTATTTTCAAACAGATAAAAAGATCCAGCTGTTCACTTGTTAGGATGGTTATTTATTTTAAATACAGCTGAACGCGCTTCTCACATGCATCTGATCAGACTGTAACGTGGCACCGCATGTGAAGAGACAAGCTGCTGCTGCGCGCGAGGGGGACCGCGCGCTGCTCTGCAGCGCCGTCACCCAAATGCTCCTTTTATCTCGACAAAAAGGAATCCAAAAAGTAAATCCAAAAGGACCACTGACAGAATCAAATGTTGGAATGGTTCTCCCTCAAAGACTTCAACAATGACTTGTACAATTCTCCGGCGTTATTAAAGTAGAAGCTGTTTGCATCCGCGGTCTCGTGGTAGAGGCGTGGAAAGAGGCGGACACTCACAATAAACTCCCACACCGCGCCCCCCATCCCCACATCCCTCCGCTGACACACAGACGCACGCGGGTGGCAGAGTGGTCTGTCACTTGCAAAGAAGTCAGAATTGTGTCTGTATTTATCAAAGCAAATGAAGACAGCGAGTGCTGTCTGAAAGATGCAACAAAAACGTTTCTTGTAAGGGCGGAAAAGCCAGTAATTAAAAAAAAAATTAAAAATGCTGTGCTAAATACACTATTTACAACCATTTATTTTGCACATCAGTTTCAAACAAAGAAGTCTTTTTTGCACTATGAGATTAAATTATTTCTTTCGCACGTTATTATATTGGCAATTATTTGAATTAATAAATGTCCTTGTTACATTGCTGTTAAAGCTAAAGTCTTCACATTTGTTCTGACCATTGAAATGCACTTTGTCTATTTACAGATGTATGGCAGACTGGAAAAGCTGATAGTGTTTGTATTACCTGTTGTTCAATTTATTTACAGGTAAAACATGTTCTGCACATTTGTTGGAATACCTAAGACTATTGCCCTCTTAGTGTTTATCTAAGAGTAAGCACTCTTACTTTGTACTCACAAATATTTTTTTTCTCAAAACATTGGTTGATTATCGGTATCGGTTGCAAGAGGCTGGAAAATATCGGTATCAGTTGAAAAAGTCGATATCATGCATCACTAGTCTGAAAATGAATCTGTTTAATGTAATATGTTCTGGTTAAAATTAGGGATGTCCCTATCCGATCACGTGATCGGAAATTGGGGCCGATCACGTGATCGGGGACTCGATCGGAATCAGACTCCTTTGTCCGATCAGGATTGAATATTTAATTTATTCTCATTTGGATCAGAGCTTTACATTTCATCTTATCATTCTGGATAAATACTCTATTCCAAGTCTGCATGTCATGAAAAGATCACAAAATGTCATTACCAGAAAACGGCAGCAGCTCAAACAGAAGGCTAGCGTAAACAAAGCTAGCTAGAAAGCTAACTTCCGGGACCAATAACTCTTTTAAAAACGGTTTAAACTGACAGCAGGTGTCTCTATTGGTTTTTCTCAACACAAACAACAATCTATAAAGGCATTTTAACAGAAAAAGTTTTTGTTTCTTTTTAATGTGAAGCTCTTTGTGCAGACAGATGGCTAAACAGCAGCTGCTAACTGCTACATGCTAGCGCCGTGATTTTACTCCTTAGGACCCGAGCTGTCCTTTGATATGCCTGTTTTATTTATCTGACCGTGAAATAATAGTTAAGAAAATTAACTACAGTGGTGGTAAAACCGAAAATGTGATGTCTTAAGAACTTACAAAATAAGCACATAACCTTAAAAATAAATAAATAAAGCTAATACATTAAAATGATATCAGCTTTTCATGAACACTCATAATATTTTATGCTAAAACAAAGTCATAATTTATTTTTAAGAATTTTAAATGAGGACAGGAATCACATTTGGTCAAAAATGTTCAATAGCTCTAAAGATACTAAAGCTAAAGTCACTAAACTTTATCACATGACTAATTATCACGTATATAACAAGAAAATAGTATTTTTTATCCTAGTTTATATTTGCTGTATTTTCACTTGTTTATTAAAGCTACTTCACAGAAGTTTTCTATTTAAGTTTTTAATGATAAAAGAAGGTTATTAAAATATAAATAAGGGACAACACTAATCTGTTTATTCAATTTATTCAATTTTTAAATGTGTTATAAAAGTATTGGATCGGGACTCGGTATCGACAGATACACAAAATCAAATGACTCGGAATCGGATCGGGCCCAAAAAAACCTGATCGGGACATCCCTAGTCAAAATACCTTCTTTAAATTCTGATTCACAATCTTCTGTAACAAAATCTGTGATATCATAACAAAATCACGTATCTAGAGGACAGGATGCAAAACAGATTTTATCCGGCTGTGAATATTGAACTAGAGTCACTTTGGGTTCAGCTGTCAAAACCAGGAAAATATGTTTCAACCCAAAATGCAGGAAACTGGGCTTGATGGTAGAAACGGAAATATAAACTACAACAGCACAAAAACTCATGGAGAAATAAAGATGTAAAAAGCAGATGATGTACACCGAAGACCATGAACAGAAATGAAAACAGCTGCAGATGATCAACATGAACCTGAAGTGACTGACAGGAAACAGAATGCGACTGAAACTCCAAACTAAAATCCTCACAGCAACAGTCTGATAAGGACATTAAATATGAATCATTTCAGCATTCTGGAGATGAAAAGTGTTGGATCTGTTTTTAAAATATTAAAGTTTCTATTAAATTTATTTCATGTTGATTCTGCTGCATCATAATGCCAAAATAAAGATCCTCCAGAGTTTTAATGCTGCAGATGTTTTCCAAGTCTATGATAAAGTGAACTCATGTTGACGATAAATTGTTTACATAAAAAATGACACTTGTAACACTTTCACTTACACATGTCATAGTAGTTATCTCTTAGTACTTTATTTTATTTTTTTCCTTTGTTTACAAAAAAATTTGTTTGTGTGAGCACCTGCCCTTCAAAAATGCTGTGCACATCCCTGGTGAACAGGTTACTTGGAGGAGGAAGTAGAAGGTTTTAGAACAGCAATTTGGGCACTGTTTCCATAGTGAAGACATTGGAGGAAAGTTGACACTTAAAAAATTAAAAATAAATAAATAAATAAAAACACACACACACACACACACACACCCACCCCCCCCCACACACGCACACACACACCAAAGAAAATCGCCATTTTGTCATTTATAGTGCTGGTCCAGGGAGGCGTCCAGGAGTTATCCGGACCAGATGCCCAAAAATTCAAAATATCCATTTTAATTATAGAAAGGTTTATAATATTAACATGACTGCATCATTTGAGGTTAAAAAAGTTTTATTTTAGTATTTAAAATACTTCAATCATGTGAGCTTAAGAACGCGCTCCATGTGGTTTCATGAATGCGCAGTCAGCAGGTGGCATCCACACCAGACCTGTGCAGTCACGGAATGGCGGAGGTTAAAAACATTTCAAATACCACATAACAAGAGTTAAAAAAATATTATTTGTATTATAATTATTATTATTACCATTAATTAGTTACTTTTTACGATCTTCACAGCTTCTTGTGTTCACCAACTGTGATGTAACTTTCTGTTGGCCGCTCAGTCCGGTGGAACTTTCAGAATAAAAGCGGTGCACCTTCCACTGTAGGTCAAACTTCCGGTTAGACTTAATGTGCTCTGAGATTAATGTGTTGTGTTGCGGCGTTAATGTGTTGTGTTGCAGGTTTCAAGTGTTGTGTTACGGGTTTACTGTGTTGTGTTGCGAGTTTAATGTGTTGTGTTGCAGGTTTACTGTGTTGTGTTACGAGTTTAATGTGTTGTGTTGCAGGTTTAATGTGTTGTGTTGTGGCCTTAATGTGTTGTGTTGCGGCCTTAATGTGTTGTGTTGGGGGTTTAATACGTTGTGTTGCGGCCTTAATGTGTTGTGTTGCGAGTTTAATGTGTTGTGTTGCAGGTTTAATGTGTTGCGGGTTTAATGTGTTGTGTTGCCGGTTTAATATGTTGTGTTAGGGGTTTAATGTGTTGTGTTTGGGGTTTAATGTGTTGTGTTGGGGGTTTAATGTGTTGTGTTTGGGGTTTAATGTGTTGTGTTGGGGGTTTAATGTGCTGTGTTGGGGGTTTAATGTGTTGTGTTGTGGGTTTAATGTGTTGTGTTGCGAGCCTTCAGGGCCACCGTGACTCATTCATTCATTCATCTTCATGGCCACTTCTTCCCTTTCGGGGTCGGGGGGGTGCCGGAGCCTAACCTGGCTACTGATGGGCGAAGGCGGGGTACACCCTGGACAGGTCACCAGTCTGTCGCAGGGTCTCAATCACACACACATCCACTCTCACATTCACACCTAGGGCCAATTTAGAGTCACCAATTAAATGAAGCATGTTTTTGGACGGTGGGAGGAAGCCAGAGTCCCCGGTGAAAACCCACACATGCACAGGGAGAACATGCAAACTCCACACAGAAAGGTCCCAGCCGGGATTTGAACCGGGGCCTTCTCGCTGTGAGGCAAGAGCGCTAACCACACCGTGTAGCCCGCCACCGTAACTAAAGTCTTTAAATGCCTTCCATCTGGTGGCGGAGGTAGAACATTTTCTATGGGGTGGCAGGAGGGGGGCGACATCTTTGAAGGGGGGGCACATGAGAACAGCAGACTGGAAGGTCATTACAGATGAAAGGATCGAAAACATGTATTTCAAACAGTTTTATTATTGTTATTAATGAGACAACAACAGTTCCTTTACCTGATCTACTATTTCTAATGCTTCTGTTGATGATCTCTTAATCTTGTGACACCTACATTTATTTCCAATTATAAATATGATTGACATCACTATCAACCCGGGAATTCCGCCTGGTTTCATAACATTCATAGTTTGTCCCAAAAAGCGTAAAAAGACGGTGGATGATAACGACAGACTTTATTCTAGGGCTTTTGTGAGTTTACTGTCGTGTTTGATTTTTTTTAACCACATATTCTACGAAAAGAGAGGCGACACAGATTCTGCCAGACTGCTGCTGATCCAGCCAGAATCTGTGCCTCCCAATATCTTCTTCTTTTCCTTTCGGCTTTTCCCTTCAGGGGTCGCCACAGCGAATCAGTTTCCTCCATCTAAGCCTGTCTTCAGCATCCTCCACTCTAACACCAGCCACCTTCATGTCTTCATTCACTGCATCCATAAACCTCCTCTTTGGTCTTCCTCTAGACCTCTTTCCTGGCAGCTCTAGACTCAGCATCCTTCTACCAATATATTCACTGTCTCTCCTCTGAACATGTCCAAACCATCTCAGTCTGGCCTCTCTGACTTTATCTCCAAAACCTCTAACATGTGCTGTCCCTCTGATGTATTCATTCCTGATCCTATCCATCCTGGTCACTCCCAAAGAGAACCTCAGCATCTTCATCTCTGCTACCTCCAGCTCTGCTTCCTGTCTTTTCTTCAGTCCCACTGTTTCTAGTCCAAACAACATGGCTGGTCTCACCACAGTCTTGTACACCTTTCCTTTCATTTGTGCTGAAACTCTTCTGTCACACATCACACCTGACACTTTTCTCCACCCATTCCAACCTGCTTGCACTCTCCTCTTCACTTCTTTTCCACACTCTCCATTACTCTGTACTGTTGACCCTAAATACTTAAACTCCTCCACCTTCTTTATCTCTTCTCCCTGTAACCTCACTCTTCCACTCTGGTTCCTCTCATTCACACACATGTACTCTGTCTTACTGCGGCTAACCTTCATTCCTCTCCTTTCCAGGGCAAACCTCCACCTCTCTAACTCCACCTCCACCTGTTCCCTGCTCTCACTACAAATCACAATATCATCTGCAAACATCATAGTCCATGGTGATTCCTGTCTAACCTCATCCGTCAGTCTGTCCATCACCATTGCAAACAGGAAGGGGCTCAGAGCTGATCCCTGATGTAATCCCACCTCCACCTTGAACTCCTCTGTCACCCCTACAGCACACCTCACCACTGTCTTACAGCCCTCATACATGTCCTGCACTGCTCGGACATACTTCTCTGTCACTCCAGACTTCCTCATACAATACCATAGTTCCTCTCTGGGCACTCTGTCATAAGCTTTCTCCAGATCTACAAAGACACAGTGGAGCTCTCTCTGACCTTCTCTGTACTTCTCTATCAACATCCTCAAAGCAAATGTTGCATCTGTAGTGCTCTTTCTTGGCATGAAACCATACTGCTGCTCACAAATGTTCACTTCTGCTCTTAGTCTGGCTTCCACTACTCTTTCCCACACCTTCATTGTATGGCTCATCAGCTTTATTCCTCTGTAGTTACCACAACTCTGCACATCTCCCTTATTCTTAAAAATGGGCACCATCACACTTCTCCTCCATTCCTCAGGCATCTTCTCACCACCTAAGATCCTGTTGAACAACCCGGTCAAAAACTCCACTGCCATCTCTCCTAGACACTTCCATACCTCCACAGGTATATCATCAGGACCAAGAGCCTTTCCACTCTTCATCCTCTTCAAAGCCCCTCTCACTTCACCTTTACTAATCTTTCTTACTTCCTGCTCCACAACCGTCACCTCTCCTACTCTTTGTTCTCTCTCATTCTCTTCATTCATCAACTCTTCAAAGTATTCTTTCCATCTTTCCATTACACCACTGACACCTGTCACCACATTACCATTCCTATCCTTGATCACCCTAACCTGCTGCATGTCCTTCCCATCTCGATCTCTCTGCCTTGCTAGTCTGTACAGGTCAGTCTCTCCCTCCTTACTACCCAACCTAGCGTACAAGTCATCATAAGCTCTTTGTTTGGCCTTTGACACCTCTACTTTCACCTTACGCTGCATCTCCCTGTACTCCTGTCTACTCTCCTCAGTCCTCTCAGTGTCCCACTTCTTCTTAGCTAGTCTCTTACTCCGTATACACTCCTGCACCTCCTCATTCCACCACCAAGTCTCCTTATCAACTCTCTTTCCTGATGACACACCAAGTACACTCCTACCTGTCTCCCTGATCACATTAGCTGTAGTTATCCAGTCATCTGGGAGTACCTCCTGACCACCCAGAGCCTGTTTCAACTGTTTCTTAAAAGTCATGCAACAATCTTCTTTTTTCAGCTTCCACCAGTTTGTCCTCTTCTCTGCCTTTGCCCTCTCTTTCTTCATCTTCTTCACCACCAGAGTCATTCTACACACCACCATCCTGTGCTGTCTGGAAACACTCTCACCAACCACTACTTTACAGTCACTGATCTCCTTCAGATTACACCGTCTACACAAGATGTAGTCTATCTGTGTGCTTCTACCTCCGCTCTTATAGGTCACTCTATGTTCCTGTCTCTTCTCAAAGAATGTATTCACTATCGCCATTTCCATCTTTTTTGCAAAATCCACCACCATCTGTCCTTCTACATTCCTCTCCTGGATACCAAACCTGCCCATCACCTCCTCATCACCTCGGTTTCCTGCACCAACATGACCATTGAAATCTGCACCAATGACAACTCTCTCATTTCCAGGGATGCTCATCATCACTTCATCAAGATCCAACCAGAACTTCTCCTTCTCTTCCAGCTCACATCCTACCTGTGGGGCATACCCACTAACAACATTGAACATGACACCCTCCATTTCTATCTTCAGACTCATCACTCTATCTGACACTCTTTTTACCTCCACAACACTCCTAACAAACTCCTCCTTTAGGATAACTCCTACTCCATTTCTCTTCCCATCTCCACCATGATAGAACAACTTGAACCCTGCTCCTAAACTTCTAGCCTTGCTACCTTTCCACCTGGTCTCCTGGACACACAGTATGTCTACCTTTCTCCTCTGCATCATGTCCACTAACTCTCTACCCTTTCCTGTCATAGTTCCAACATTCAAAGTCCCAACTCTCAGTCCAACACTAGTGACTTTCCTCTTCTCCCTCTCCCTACGAACCCGCCTTCCTCCTCTCCTTCTTCCACCAACAGTAGTCCAATTTCCACCGGCACCCTGTCGGTGAACAGCACCGATGGCGGTCGTTGTTAACCCGGGCCTCGACCGATCCGGTATGGATTTCGTAGGTCTGATTCGCATATTTGATTTGGCAAGAATTTTACGTCGGATGCCCTTCCTGACACAACCCTCTGTATTTATCCGGGCTTGGGACCGGCACAATGAGACCCTGGCTTGGGCCCCCTCGTGGCTACATTAGAGAATCCATGTAACACTGTATGATATTAACAATCTCATTATTTCACTGATACATTTTACAGTATGTGAACTGGATCAGATTCATATAAATATATTCAAACTATATAGTAGATTGTTCATGTATTTCTAAACAAATGAGTATAAATGTGTAAACTCAAAATTGAATTGAATTGAAGAATCTAAAGAATAGAAAAGAAATTGGAATCAAATTCCTTCAGGCTCTTGTGAATTGAATCGAATCATCTTTGGAAATCATAACCGATACCCAGTCCTAAAAAGGATGTTTTTTCTGCTGTTTACTGAGAAGTGTTTTCTTCGAGCTGGAGAGATGGCAGCGAGACGGCCATTTACACAATGGCCTTTTCTCGAAGCTTGCCCCCCACTGCTGTCTCACTATCTGCAGTTCTGTCGTGGTTTGTGGTTCTGTGGAAGTCCTCCTCGGCCCAGTTGAGGTCCGACACTCAGCTTCGATCAACCAGACGTAAAGGCTGATTGATTGAGTAATTGATTGATTGATTGATTGATTGGTTTATTTCAGGCATAGATTGAAAAATACAGATGTTATAGATAGGAATCACTTTTTCCATTTTCATTTGGTTTGGGAATCTCCCAGTTTGTAATAAGTTACATATGTATGTTAGAGGCTTAGAAATATTGTTAATCACCTTTTCACCACCGTTATATCGATATCATGACAATCTGCTGAGTTTTTACTCTTGAATTTATTAACGATTAATATCAGCTCATTTTCATTCACATCAGAGAGAAAGATGGAGTGTGGGATCCTAGCGGTGGATGGAATATTTTCTATGTTGGTTTTGCATTTTGGAACTTCTGCTACCAACACTAGACACACATTTACAAAATAGTTGTTGAGACCGTTTGCTGCTTCATTTATATAATAGGTTTGACCCTTCTCATCTCTAAAGTAATCTGGGTACGTTCGTTTTTTTGTCCCTTTTTTATGATGGTGATTAATATTTCCCAAACTCGCTTTACATTGTTTTTATTTTCATTCAGTAGATTATTATAATACACTTTTTTACTGTGCCGTGTTATTTCAATCAGTTTATTTTTGTAGGATTTGTATCTCTGTTCATTTTCTCTTGATCTTTGTTTTAAGAACTTTTTATAGAGGTTATTTCTCTTTTTACAAGCATTTTGTAGACCAGTAGTTAACCAAGGATATTTAGCAAATTTGTTCCTAAATTGATAAATTGGACAGTTCTTGTTGCATAGTGAGATAAATATTTCTAAAAAATATTTATAAGCGGTGTCCACATCTTTCTCTCTGAACACAGAGTTCCAGTTTTGTCTGGTTAAGTCATTCTTAAGAGAGTCCATTGTTTTTTCATTTCTTAACCTTTCATAGACGGATTCTTTGATTATTTTTCTTTGTTTTTTTATTGATGTCAGATAGTGTAAAAACTGGTAAATGATCAGTTATGTCACACATCATTAGTCCACTCATATGAGTGTTTTCTATGTTATTTGTGAATATATTATCAATAAGAGTAGTACTTTGAGCAGTGATTCTGCTGGGTCTAGTTATGGTTGGATATAAACTCATACTGTACATTCTGCTGATAAAGTCATCTGTTGTTTAATGGTTTCCTAGGTTTATCAGATCTATATTGAAATCTCCACAGATAAACAATATTTTGTTATTTTGAGTGAAACATTTTTTCCATCCAGTCACTGAACACTTCTAAGCTTGACCCTGGCGACCTGTATATACAGCTTACAATGACATTTTTCCCTAATTCATTACATACTCCAATGATTAGTGACTCCTGCTACTGGGCCGGACAAGCACCGAACCTCCATGAGGAAGCAGCTGGCGCCACGGTTCTCCCGTGGATGTGAAACAAAAAGGAACTTCGACCAAGCGACCCTCACTAAAGTTCTACAGTTCACCAAAACAATGTTTACAGCGTGCATGTGTGTCCGGTCCTAGACAAAACCTTAAAAACTTGAATAAACTCTAGACTTTCATGAAACAGAAGTCCATGTTTCACATTTTCTGAAGGATCCGAGTTAGACACGCCCACTGAGTCTGACGGGCCAGTTTGACAAATTCAATTAATAGTGTGCCCACTGCCCGGACCATGACATCGGGAAATCGGGAAATAAATTGAACTTTAATTAAATATTGACACATTAAATACACTTTTATTTATTTAATGCCCATTTTAAATAATTAATGACACATGTATTTAATTATTTCGTATTAAATATACTTATTTCAATTTGTCTCTTTTAACTCATACTGGGCCATGAAATAATTAAATGTGTCATGAAATATTGAAATGTGCTATTTTAATATTTTAATGACACATCATTCAACATTTATTTATTGATTTCCAAATGAAAATGTTAAGTAGGGTTTACTCAAAACATGTATGATTGATGTGTACTAGAGTAACAGGAATATGCTTTTTGGGGGTATTATCTTCTATCCACACATCCATGACTGGATTAATTTAATTAGTTTAATTAGTCCAGGTATGAAAACTCTTAAACCAGTAAATATTCCAATCAGAAATCACTGGATGTCAGTTTTGAGCAGGAGCTGGAGGATACAGCTGAAGCACACATGTGACAGGTGGACACTAAACCTCTGTCCTCCCACTGTGTCTTCATGAGGAGGGACGTCTAGCAGGGTGTCAGGAGGGCAGGCAGAAAACAAAGAACAAAGATGTCACACTCCAGTCTGCCTCAGTCTGCATAGAGAGTGGACTCAGAAGGGCCATGGGGACCATGATGGACGTAACGCAGGAGAAGCTGCAGAATAACAAATTTCAAATCCAAACAGCTGACAGCAAACTTTCCAGATCATATCTGTCAGTGTGAACTTTTTCTGCTGCTTTTGTGCTAAAAAATTCACTGTTTGCCACCTGAAAAATTGACTCTATAAATAACAATCCAGTAGCAGCAGCAGCAACAGCAGGCTGCACCATCATCTCAACAGGAATTCACATGTATTTATACATTTAAGTGATATTTTCAGCCTTTTCATTGTTGGAGGCTAACTCTGCTGCCATCCTGCTCTTTCTGAAATCCTGCTGTGCGGCCAAAGCAGAAATGTCTCTGGCAGCACACAGGGAAGCGTCTGATGTCTGCTCTAATTCTAAATGCAAAGGCAGGGAAGGGAGGAAAGAGGAAGATGGCAACTAGAGAGGAAAATGAAGCATGGAGAAAAACAGATCCAGATGAAGATAACGTTTTCAGAATCAATTTAAAAGTTGTATGAGCTGAACAAAATAATATGACATGCGATATGAACATATGAGGAATGTGGGCCTGGTAGATACCGAGGGAGGATGGTGACTACCTCCACTGAGCGGTCCGGTCCGGCCTGGTCTGGTAAGGAGTAGTATGGTATGGACCAGTTAGTTCTGGTGAGCGTTTCCACTCAGTTAAGTCTTATTTCCGCTGAGCGTTTTTCTTTCACGGCGCATGCGTGGTGTAGACCGCCAGTGTGTCATTGCATCATTTTAGTGCGACGACTAGAAAAGCAACAACAATGGAGGTCATCTAGTAGCTCGTCTTTTTCTTGCTTTTTGTACATTAAGTATACAGTGTTTCCCAGAGGTTTGGGACCGGAGACTTCCACAAATCCACAAATACAGAGAACATCCATTCTCCGTCTCACCCCCCGCAGTCGAAGAATGTCTGTCACAGATCCATACTCACCAAAGACACTTCTGATCTTACTTGTAAACATTTATTAAATAACATTGGAGTACTGCTCAACATGAAGAGTTGTTTCTAATTCAGAAAAATAAACTGCAAACTTTCATGAGGACTGTCACTCGGTGCCTTTAAAAAAAAGGGTGAGCCTCTTCCGTGATCAGTTAAGTGTGAGATGGTATTTCTACCAGAATTTTCCTGTTTCATCCATAGTAAACACCTGCTCTGAATCATAATTGTCCTCCAAGATTATCAAGATATTTTTGAGCTGTCTAAGCGAGCTGCGGCCCGGGCTGTTTTGGAGGCAAAAGCTCGGTCCTGGGAAGAGTTTGGTGAGGCCATGGAGAAGGACTATCGGTTGGCCTCAAAGAGATTCTAGCAAACCATCCGGCGACTCAGGAGGAGAAAGCAGTTTTCTGCATGCACCGTTTTCAGTGCAGGTGGGGATCTGCTGACGTCAACTGGGGACATTGTTGTGCGGTGAAGGAATACTTTGAGGATCTCCTCAACCCTGATGACATGCCTTCCGTTGAGGAAGCTGAGGCTGAGGACACTGGGGTGGAACTGTCCATCACCCAGGCTGAGGTCACTGAGGTAGCCAAAGAGCTCCTTGGTGGCACTGGACTGGCAAACAGGTGTGATGGTTCCCCTTTTCAAGAAGGGGGACTGGAGGGTGTGTTCCAACTACCAGGGAATCAAACTCCTCAATCTCCCTGGGAAAGTCTATACCAAGGTACATGAGAGGAGTTTTTGTCTGATAGTCGAATCCTCAGATCCAGGAACAACCAGGACATTCCACAACTGTTCTGATCGTGGAACGGGGGACAAGCTATACATCCTCTTTAGGTTTTTGAAGGGTTCTTGGTACTACCCACATCCAATCCATATGTGTTTCGTGGATTTGGAGAAGGTGTTTGACTGCGTCCCCGTGGTGTCCTGCAGAGTATGGGGTTCAAGGAGCCTAACTGAGGTCATTCGAGTCTCGTTACAACCAGAGCAGGAGCTTTTCTGTGATCTTTATGGACAGAACTTTTTATGAAATGAAATGAAATTAAGCTTAATTTGTCATATTCAGTATCAACGCAGGTCAAAACAACAATGAAATGCTTGAGATGAGAAGCCAGTGAACTCACCAATGTGGTACGTACTTCTACATACAATTGTATGTAGAGTAGGGGTGTGCCAAAATATCGATATTGCGATATATCGCGATATTTAGTCCTGCGATCAATTCTCGATGGGTTCTCATCAAGTATCGATATTATATTTTCATTTGAAGAGGCTGTAGCGCTGAGCGTCTGAGTCGCACGATGGAACTATTGCACAGATGGGCGCGCTGCATCTGACTTTTAATAGCGATGCACGCGCTCATTCGGGAGAATCACCGGTGAGATACAGGCTCTGTAGCGCGTGTGTGAAGCATGTCTACCTGTCAGCATTTATCCTCCATCTGTAGGAGATCCAGCCGGTAAGAAGTGACTTTGTCTGAGCGCTAGAATGTCAGCGATCACTTACTTCCTGTTTGCTGTGAAAATTGGGCGCGTGCTTCGCAGTTGTTTGTGTACTTCAGGTACCGTCGGTGGTATCTAAGCCATCTAAGCCTGTCTTCAGCATCTTCCACTCTAACACCAGCCACCTTCATGTCTTCATTCACTGCATCCATAAACCTCCTCTTTGGTCTTCCTCTAGACCTCTTTCCTGGCAGCTCTAGACTCAGCATCCTTCTACCAATATATTCACTGTCTCTCCTCTGAACATGTCCAAACCATCTCAGTCTGGCCTCTCTGACTTTATCTCCAAAACCTCTAACATGTGCTGTCCCTCTGATGTATTCATTCCTGATCCTATCCATCCTGGTCACTCCCAAAGAGAACCTCAGCATCTTCATCTCTGCTACCTCCAGCTCTGCTTCCTGTCTTTTCTTCAGTCCCACTGTTTCTAGTCCAAACAACATGGCTGGTCTCACCACAGTCTTGTACACCTTTCCTTTCATTTGTGCTGAAACTCTTCTGTCACACATCACACCTGACACTTTTCTCCACCCATTCCAACCTGCTTGCACTCTCCTCTTCACTTCTTTTCCACACTCTCCATTACTCTGTACTGTTGACCCTAAATACTTAAACTCCTCCTCCTTCTTTATCTCTTCTCCCTGTAACCTCACTCTTCCACTCTGGTTCCTCTCATTCACACACATGTACTCTGTCTTACTGCGGCTAACCTTCATTCCTCTCCTTTCCAGGGCAAACCTCCACCTCTCTAACTCCACCTCCACCTGTTCCCTGCTCTCACTACAAATCACAATATCATCTGCAAACATCATAGTCCATGGTGATTCCTGTCTAACCTCATCCGTCAGTCTGTCCATCACCATTGCAAACAGGAAGGGGCTCAGAGCTGATCCCTGATGTAATCCCACCTCCACCTTGAACTCCTCTGTCACCCCTACAGCACACCTCACCACTGTCTTACAGCCCTCATACATGTCCTGCACTGCTCGGACATACTTCTCTGTCACTCCAGACTTCCTCATACAATACCATAGTTCCTCTCTGGGCACTCTGTCATAAGCTTTCTCCAGATCTACAAAGACACAGTGGAGCTCTCTCTGACCTTCTCTGTACTTCTCTATCAACATCCTCAAAGCAAATGTTGCATCTGTAGTGCTCTTTCTTGGCATGAAACCATACTGCTGCTCACAAATGTTCACTTCTGCTCTTAGTCTGGCTTCCACTACTCTTTCCCACACCTTCATTGTATGGCTCATCAGCTTTATTCCTCTGTAGTTACCACAACTCTGCACATCTCCCTTATTCTTAAAAATGGGCACCATCACACTTCTCCTCCATTCCTCAGGCATCTTCTCACCACCTAAGATCCTGTTGAACAACCCGGTCAAAAACTCCACTGCCATCTCTCCTAGACACTTCCATACCTCCACAGGTATATCATCAGGACCAAGAGCCTTTCCACTCTTCATCCTCTTCAAAGCCCCTCTCACTTCACCTTTACTAATCTTTCTTACTTCCTGCTCCACAACCGTCACCTCTTCTACTCTTTGTTCTCTCTCATTCTCTTCATTCATCAACTCTTCAAAGTATTCTTTCCATCTTTCCATTACACCACTGACACCTGTCACCACATTACCATTCCTATCCTTGATCACCCTAACCTGCTGCATGTCCTTCCCATCTCGATCTCTCTGCCTTGCTAGTCTGTACAGGTCAGTCTCTCCCTCCTTACTACCCAACCTAGCGTACAAGTCATCATAAGCTCTTTGTTTGGCCTTTGACACCTCTACTTTCACCTTACGCTGCATCTCCCTGTACTCCTGTCTACTCTCCTCAGTCCTCTCAGTGTCCCACTTCTTCTTAGCTAGTCTCTTACTCCGTATACACTCCTGCACCTCCTCATTCCACCACCAAGTCTCCTTATCAACTCTCTTTCCTGATGACACACCAAGTACACTCCTACCTGTCTCCCTGATCACATTAGCTGTAGTTATCCAGTCATCTGGGAGTACCTCCTGACCACCCAGAGCCTGTTTCAACTGTTTCTTAAAAGTCATGCAACAATCTTCTTTTTTCAGCTTCCACCAGTTTGTCCTCTTCTCTGCCTTTGCCCTCTCTTTCTTCATCTTCTTCACCACCAGAGTCATTCTACACACCACCATCCTGTGCTGTCTGGAAACACTCTCACCAACCACTACTTTACAGTCACTGATCTCCTTCAGATTACACCGTCTACACAAGATGTAGTCTATCTGTGTGCTTCTACCTCCGCTCTTATAGGTCACTCTATGTTCCTGTCTCTTCTCAAAGAATGTATTCACTATCGCCATTTCCATCTTTTTTGCAAAATCAACCACCATCTGTCCTTCTACATTCCTCTCCTGGATACCAAACCTGCCCATCACCTCCTCATCACCTCGGTTTCCTGCACCAACATGACCATTGAAATCTGCACCAATGACAACTCTCTCATTTCCAGGGATGCTCATCATCACTTCATCAAGATCCAACCAGAACTTCTCCTTCTCTTCCAGCTCACATCCTACCTGTGGGGCATACCCACTAACAACATTGAACATGACACCCTCCATTTCTATCTTCAGACTCATCACTCTATCTGACACTCTTTTTACCTCCACAACACTCCTAACAAACTCCTCCTTTAGGATAACTCCTACTCCATTTCTCTTCCCATCTCCACCATGATAGAACAACTTGAACCCTGCTCCTAAACTTCTAGCCTTGCTACCTTTCCACCTGGTCTCCTGGACACACAGTATGTCTACCTTTCTCCTCTGCATCATGTCCACTAACTCTCTACCCTTTCCTGTCATAGTTCCAACATTCAAAGTCCCAACTCTCAGTCCAACACTAGTGATTTTCCTCTTCTCTCTCTCCCTACAAACTCGCCTTCCTCCTCTCCTTCTTCCACCAACAGTAGTCCAATTTCCACCGGCACCCTGTCGGTGAACAGCACCGATGGCGGTCGTTGTTAACCCGGGCCTCGACCGATCCGGTATGGATTTCGTAGCTCTGATTCGCATATTTGATTTGGCAAGATTTTACGTTGGATGCCCTTCCTGACACAACCCTCTGTATTTATCCGGGCTTGGGACCGGCACAATGAGACCCTGGCTTGGGCCCTTCGTGGCTACATTCTATTTATTAGAGAGCATTTTTACCAATTATCGCAGTATCGCAACATTATCGATATCGTTAGCCATGTATTGCGTATCGTATCATAACGTGAGGAACCCAGTGATTCCCAGCCCTAATGTAGAGTAGGTAGAGAATAATACACGTAAAAAGTAATAAGTAATAAAATAAAGAGTTAAAATGGTTAAAAGTTAAAAAGTTTAAATAATTCCAGTCAGGGTCCAGAGCGGATCTGGTTTGGGGACCACAGGGTTTAATCTCTGCTCTTTGCAGATGATGTTGTTCTGTTGGTTTCATTAAGCCAGAACTTCCAGGATGTATTTGAAACAGTTTGCGAGTGTGAAGCGGCTGGGATGAGGGTCAGCACCAATAAGTCTGAGGCCATGGTTCTCGACCAGAGAAAGGTGGTTTGTCTTCTCTGGGTGGGTGGAGTGCTCCTGCCTCAGGTGGAGGAGTTTAAATATCTTGGGGTCTTGTTCACGAGTGAGGGAGGATTGGAGCGCAAGATCGACAGGTGGATTGGAGTGGCGTCTGCTGTTCTGCGGTCGCTTTACCAGTCTTGTGGTGAAAAGGAGCTGACCCTGAAAGCAAAGTTCTTAATTTACCGGTTGACCTTTGTTCTTATACTCAGCTGTAATTATGAGCTCTGGGTCATGACAGAAAGAATGAGGTCCCAAATAAAAGTGGCGGAAATGGCCTTCCTATATGCTGCAAATGTTTTTTTTTTGTGACTTATTGTTATGACCGGATGCGTAACTTTATGTCATGCTATGACAGCATCCAAAAGCACTGATCATGGTCTAACCTCAACACAGCTTAAGGATGTTAGGAACAAAGCTGGCTTTGAAATGTGATTCAGGAATGTTTTTGCGACTTTGTCATAGAAATTTGATGTCTTCTGATATTTTCTGTGTCTGTAAGAAAAATCTGGGACAAAAAGAATCCAAAACCAAAAAGCCCAACCCCCCTAGCTTTCCTTGTAACTCTTGTGCTCTCCTCGGCATGTTTACATTAAAAGTGGGGTCATCTGGACCCCACAAGACAGTGCGCTGAACTTTTTTTTTGCAATGATTTTTTTATCTTCACTGGTGTCTGTGGCAGACACAAACTCCTGTACACCTTTATCATGGGAGGGATCACACATCAATGTAAGGGTGGGGTCATCTGGGCCCCATAAGAGAGCACAAGGGTTAATTTCATCATAAAGCAGAGGTTTGACATCCACCCCAATGAATTTCATTGCTATGCTTTTGTTTTGAGTGTAAACTTTATTATTTTTAGTCCTAATGTATTTATTTGTAAATCTAATCTGAATCCAAACCAACCTCTGGGTTTTTGTTTCCATCAGAAGCTGTGGTTTCAGACTAATCATCTCTATAATTGTCCCACCAAGTAGAAATTAAATGAGTCTTTTCTTTTACTGTCATCTCCCTGTTCTGCTGTCTCCTCTCTTCATTTCTCTTCTCCATTGGGGAGCTGCTTTCTTATCTATTTTTGTCCTGCGGCCTGGAAAAAAAGCAGTCGAGGAGAAAGGAGTAGCCGTTCCTCTCTCCACAAACACCACTTTTTCAGTGCTATCACACCCCCCACCCCCCTCTCGTTTACTCTGTATTCCCCCTCCTGTCTGTCCACTGTTTACCTGGAAGACATCCTCCCGTCCTCACCGTCTCTGTGTACACGTCCACTCCTCCCCGTCATGTTTGAGTCTTTAGGCTCCCATCTGTCTCTGTTTCTCCTGAGGAGAACGTCTTCTCCCTCATTGTGACGATGATCACTGTTGTGCCCTTTTTTCTCTTCATTTACTCTTTGAGGAACCAAAAGATTCTGGATGTTCAGAACATTCTTGCTTTTGGTTATTCCCAAAAATGAAACAAAATCCCTCAGACATTTCAAGGTATTCAGTTTACAAAAAGACCATTCAAACTCCTATTCACTCAGCCACCTCTGGGCTTTTTTCTTTTTTTTTTTTTTTAATCAAAGCTCACATTTTTAAATATGTTTATGGATTTACAACAATGTTTGTGTGTGTTTATCAGGCTTTGTCTGGACTTTCAGGGAGAGTTCTGAGGGTTTCAGAGTCTCTCTTTTTCTACCATTTATCTGTTAGTTTTAGCGTCTTTAGTGACCAGCTTTAGCTGACGCCTTTCACCAAATCCTTTCTAGAAAAAATATCATTCTCTCTTAGAAAAATCTCTTTTTTATTCTCTGCAGGCCAATTTAAGGAAGTTCATGGACTTCATTCAATATGATCAGGTGGAAAAAGTTGCCAAGATGTTGGAGAGAGGCTTCGATCCCAACTACCATGACAGTGACACAGGAGGTGAGGCTGCACACCACAAGACCTTTGAAGAATCACTGCATTCACAGTACGGTTTCAGTTCTCATCTCTAGAATCTGAATGATCAGATCATTGCCTACAGGTCATATTTTTCTAACAAATATATTCAGAGCTTGATCTAACTTTTCAAGGATCTCTATGTGTACTGTAATACTTCTCTCAGACTAGAGAATGTTTAACAGCTCCATGCACAACTTTGATGAAGTGTTCTTGTTTAATCTGCTTACACATGATGTCCTAAAAATTCAAAGCTCTGACAAGGAGCCGACTGTCAATCATCACAGTACCAAGCAGCTGACCAGCATCCTTGTGGTCTAGTTAATACTTTTATCACATGACTCTGTTTCTGACACCCTGTTCAAAGCTGCATTTGAAAAAATATTTAAAAGGCTGCTTTTCTTTGTCCTTTTGTGGGATCAGTGGTGTGATTGTGTTTACCTTTTTTGCCTCAAAAGTACTGTAGGTGGAGCGTGCTGGGTCTCATGTTCAATGTTCAAAACATGCAATAGATTTTTGCATAACCCGCTTTCAAGTGGTAGGGAGTGGTCTTCCAACAAGCTCACTTCTGATTGGTGAGTGGTTGTCATAATATGCGTTTCCATTAACTATGAAAATTCACAAATTTTCGACGATAAATTCTCTTAATGAAAACATAGGAATTTTGAAAAAAGTTTTAGTGCTTAGAGGCGGTGATTTTGGGGCATGTCGAAATTGACATTTTTTGTAAAACTGCAATGAAAACACTTTTTTTCGAATTAAATGTGCTTCTTGGTAACAAGTATGTGCCTTGAGCGCTGCACAGCGGGCGCCATGAGAGGTTCCACAGCGTCACACCTCATTATAAGTTGTGTCTCATACAGAATCATTAGATCCACAACTCCTCCGTAAAATCAATAACCAAGATTTGATCATCGCTTCACCCATAGCCTTGCTTTTGTAGCTTACAGCCTTTGTAAGACGCAGACGTCTGCTTTGACAGATGAGGATGAGCACTATTGTCATGACAAACTTGAATGGAGCTTGTTGTGTTTTCAAACAAAAAAGGGTCCAGCTGCTTACTTATTTGGATGGTTATTTTTTTTTAAACGATGAACAGGTGCATCTGTGACTGTCCATTGGCTAGCTGCATTGCATGTGCTCAGCAAGCCTCACAGCTAAACTTGTTCTCATCCATCGTTGTGTTTTAATAACTTATCGTACTAGTTGGCTTGTGTTTATTCACATAATTATGATTAAATTGAAACAGTCTCATTTGGAAATTAGGTTTTTTTGACATTTCTAGAATTTCGATAAAGTTAAGTGCATACGGAAACGCAGCTATAGAAACGATGACTTCAACTCGGACCAATCACTGCTTATTGATCCCATCTGGTTCCAACACGTATGTGTATCAAGTAAAAATTGTGATTTAATTGACTTCATTTGGTTGGAGCTGTAAGTGAACTATGTCCTATATGTGATATGAGACTCACTCAGTATGCTTCTATTGTACAGTCAATGCCGTTGGGTCATGTTGTCGTTGTTGAAGTTAGGGTTTTAAAGGGGAATGGTCATCTGAGCTGGGTGACATTTGTTGAGTAAATGATTGAAAATGTAACTTTGTGTGTGTGAGTTGGGGGGGGGGGATTATGAAATATTTCTAGTGGTACATTTGGATGGGTACCGTATTTTCCAGACTATTCGCTCCGGAGCATAAGTTGCACTTTTAAGAGAGAAGTCCAACATTTATTAACAAATTCAGCCAGCTCGACGTAACGTTGCATTGACACAGAATGCGATTCATGCGTCAAATGTGAGTCCACTGCCTCTTTGACGTGCTTTAAATTTAATGCTCAATGTTTGTCCAGAAATGTGTTCATAAACTAGACGTTCCCATTGCTGGTGAAATTTTTAGCCTCATCGTTACATGATGGAGGCTTTTACTGTATTTCTTGTTTAAAATACACAGAAAATACAGCCTCAAAAAGCTGGTCATTAGGAGCTCGTTACAGGTATTTATCTCATTTAAGTGCTATTGACCTCAGTAGTTAAAGTGACTATTTATGACCAGTGCTGAGGGCATCTTATCCACAGCTGTGCTTACAACAAGCTGAGTGGAGCGAGGAGATCATCAGTTGAGGCAAATGAAGGTGAAATGAGATGACAAGTTGGATGGAAAATCGAGGCTCTCCCAATGGGCTTTCAGAGTTTCTGCTACATCGTGGTAACCTGGAGACAAATGAGGAGGTTTTTATCAGACTTTACTGCCTAATGATTGACCCTCGAGTAAAGCTGTGAGTGTGAGAGGCTGAATAAAAGGGAAATCTGCTCTTGTTCGTCTTAATGGTTGAATCTGCGCACAGTCAGCAGTGCTGGAGGATTCCTTTCATTCATCCTCTTGCAAAGAGCACGCTGCTTTTCGTGAGCTTTAAGCCTTTTTCAAATCGTTTTTAATCCTGGTAACCTGAAGAATTCATTTATGTTTAGAAAAAGGTTTCAGAAAATCCCCGTTGCTTGTCACCAGCAGGCGTAAAAGAGTGAGTGATGGTTATTTTAGAAACACTAGGCTGCGTTTTCATTCCCAGAACTGCAGCTGTGTCAACGCCTAAATATAGAGCAAGAAAAATAACAAACTGTTCAGGTTCAAGTGCTTTTCACTCCAAAGAATACAGTAAGTCTAAAATGACAGGAGTTTACAACCATCAGGAACCAAAAGAGGTTCAATTGACAATAATAAATGATTTAAAAAAATACTTTACATGAACCCACCCAAGCACCTAAATAAAATGCACAATTGAAACAAACTAATTCTGTGTTTTGAAAGCCTGCTTTCTCAAACTCAGCACTTGTTCAATCAAAAGGTTCACCATAAATTAAAGAATCAACCACTGAAATTTACAAAGTATCTAAAGCAATGTGTAGCTACCATCAAATGCAACTCGAATTCCTATTGTTAGTAATGGAAATGTTTTGAGTTAAAAGGGACGACCATCTTTTTTGTTCTGCTTATAATTTGCTGTTGCTATGGGCGATGTTATACAAGTTACTCCACCTGTATGAGTCTCACATGGTCCAGAACAAAGAAGTCTGCAAGTGTAATGCCAGTGAAATACCTTCTGGAAGGATGAAAATGTTTTGAAGTGTTTCCTCTTCAGTTAATGCGGCCAATAAGGTATGGATTTATTATTTTATCATTTGAATTAATTTGCGGCCAACGAAGATTGTGTTTAAGCTATGTGAAAAGACTATATTTGCAACTTAAGGCTGATTACATGTCTATAGTGGACTAGCTGCAAAAATATTTGACAAATATTTTCAGGTCTCTAAAAGAGCTTATAAACATGCACAATGTTTTTTTTCTTTCTGTGAATGCTCACACAGAAGTACAGCCGCAAGCTCAAGTTACAACCGCAGACTGAAAACATTTTGTCTCAACTGATCTGCATATCCCTCGTGCTATCCTAGGCATGTTTGCGTTAAAAGTGGGGTCATCGACCCACAAGACACAAGCTCAAGACTGAACTTTATTTTCAAGAATTTTTTATCTTCACTGGTGTCTGTGACAGACATAAAATCCTGGACACTTTTCTCCACCTTTGTCATGGGAGGGATGACACAGCAGTGTAAGGGTGGGGTCATCTAGACCGACCAATCAGGAGCCAGCATTAAACCGACCAATCAGGAGCCAGGTTTAAACCAGCCAATCAGGGCTAAGCTTTAAACCGGCCAATCAGGAGCCAGCTTTAAACCGACCAATCAGGGCTAAGCTCTAAACCAGTTATTCTTAACCATAGGGCCACGGCCCAATCTTGGTCTGCAAGCGCCCCCTAGTGGCCCCCGAAAAAAATTCTGTCCTGAACCTGTGGGCCGCGAGGGCTTCGGGACCTGAATGCAGTTTCCTCCCACTTGGTGGAAGTTATATTTATTTATTAACATTTTTATAATGTCCTTTTAATGCTGCTGTTCTAAGTCGGACATCATAGTTTCGTACTGATCATTTGAAATTAGTCTTTCAATCTAATAAAAGGGGCTAAGCGCATGCAGCTGCGGAGCGGTCTTGTTCAGCAGAACATGAATGGATTATGAGACTAGATCAGAGATCTCCAACCTGAGGCTCTGGAGCCACATGCAGCTCTTTCCCTCCTCCATTGTGGCTGTTTGGGTCTGAAGAAAAAAACAATCTGAATAAATGATGGTTTTGTAGCAATTATTTACATTTTGTTACTTCTGCTTAGATTCAGTGGCGCCTCCAGAAATTTTTCCTGGGGGTGGCCGCTGGGGGGCCACTTTAAATTTTGGGGTGGCACACCAAAACATGACCTATATTTTCTAAAGTCATTCTACTAAACAACCTGTAGGAAAATATCAGAACATATCAGCTGATATACTTTGATCTATTGTGTCCATATTCATGTTAGTAATGTGCATAGATGAATAAACGTAGAGTTAACATTTTGAGTTGCAAAAAAATGTAGTTTTATTTTCCAGACAGGAATCACCA
>NC_050514.1:7941123-7952437 GCF_002922805.2 Oryzias melastigma
TATAAAGTTCTGATAAACAATGTCAATACAGCGATGAACTGACCCATAGCGGTTAAAGCCAGACACTCTTCATTAATGTAGAAAGAAAGAACGCTTTGCAGAAACAGCATTTTTTATACTTTCCTTAATTTTTCTCTGTTTTAGGGTATTTGTTCATTTTATTGATTAATTTAAGGGTTTAACACTAGGTTACATTGATTGTTAATGGAATTTGTGACGAGCTGTTAATATTTTAATGTTTTTAGCAACCTTTATTTGTACTTCATTGTTCTTCCAAAGCTCTGCAATCTGGTGACATCCACATCTTTCATAAACATTTGTAACAACTTTGTGACCTTGTCATTTGTTGGAAAGGTGTTGTTTAAAAAAAAAAACAAAACACACTGATATTACCGTTCTTGGATTTCATCAGTATTCACAAAGACTACATTCCCAAAGACAATAAAACTGTGGAAAAAGACCGAGTTAAAGTGGGACACATCTGTTGTAAGTGTCTTGTTATGATGACCTTGTTTTACAATGAGATTTCTAATCACCTCAAAGTTCTACCTTCTCTGGTGAGCCTGCAGTCCAGGCACTTAACCTGCTTTCATTTTCTCTGAAGAGCTAAACACTGACTCAGAGTGGGGAAGCAAAGCTTGTAAAGGCCTAATTGAATAGCAGAGTAGGTACAAAGACAAAATGATTAAATTATACATGTGCAAATGTTTGATAGGTTTTTCTGAGTGACAAGGAAATTAGGACTCTACATTCCAGAGCAATCGTATTTGCTTCTATGCCTCAAAAGTGGCATTTTAATCCAAAATGATCCAAAAGCTCTCAGCATGCTGATGGTGGCCCTAAAACACCTGTTCCTCCCTTTAATTAGGTTCTTCTTTCTGCTTGATGAGTCATAGATGTCGGTGTTTGGACCTGAACAAAGATGTATTTTATTATGACAACAGCTGACCAAGGACTGAATCAAATACGTGTAAAAGCAAAATTAAAATGAAACCCATGAGCAGCGTATATTGCCCCCTTTTCTGTCATGGTGCCTCTGTCAGTCTCCTCCCCCTCACCTCTCCACTTGGCTGCTGATTCCTCCCAGCTGCAACTACTCACCTCATCACCTCGTCTGCCTTCATAAGGGGCTCCAGGATCATCATTCCTCGCCAGTCCGTTGCCCCTGATGGTGCATAGTTGGTCACTTCGTCAAAGTCTAGTTTTTGCCACTTCACGCCAGACCTTTGTCTAATGCTTTCTCTGCTCACCCTCAGGAACTCATTATCATGAGCGGTCGCACGAATCAGCCTCAGCCCGGATCCCCTGCGGTCACACCACGAGCCTCTGCCTCCTCGTACCTCCATTCCTGATGGCCACCCACTCCTGTGGAGGAATCCACCAGTGACGTCACCCGCCTCTGCCTCATGCCGGGAACCTAACTCAAGCTCTACCTCCTTACCTCGCCATTAAACCTTTTACCTGCCATGCTTGTCTCTCGCTGTGTTTCTTCCGGGTTCCAGCGTCTGGGTCTCTAGGTGTTCTGTAGCCATGACAGAACGGACTGGCCAAGATACCGACCCAGCTGACCCGGAAGGGCTCAGACTAACAGTTTCCCAACAAGGCATGCTGCTCGGACGTCAAGCGGACGCCCTTTCCCGAGTGGCCATGGCCCAGCGGGATCTCTTTCTTCGCCTGGATGGTATGACCCAGACTTTACACGAACTTACAAACCATTGTTCCCTGGCTTCGTCCGCCACAGTTCGTGTTCCCGTCAATCCATCATCTTCCGCTTCCGGATCACCGTCCACCCCCGAAAATGTCCGACTCCAACCGGAACCATTCTTTGGGGATGTGGAAGCCTGCGGAGGATTATTGCTACAGTGCCAGTTGATATGTCGACAAGCTCCCAGACACTATAAGACCGACCACAGTAAGATTAATCTTATTATCAATTCTCTACGTAACAAAGCTCTTCAGTGGGCCCAAGCTATTCTCACTGCTAACCCTATTGCTAACCTGTCCTATGAACGCTTCCTCAGTGAATTTCGCCTTATATTCGACCAACCTCGTAAACAGGAGGAGGCGACCTGGCGACTGCTCGCACTCAAACAGCGGAACCGACCCGTAAGCGATCATGTCATTGACTTCCGCATTTTAGCGGTGGAAGCTGGCTGGCCCGATTTGGCCCTCCAGGGTGTTTTTTACCAGTCCCTGAACGAACAAATCAAAGACCACCTCTGCTTCCAACCCGAAGCACGCTCTTTTGAGGAGTTAGTCTCCGCAGCTCTTAGATCAGACATTAGGAGACGCGAACGCCAAAAAGACAATATCAACCTCCTCCTCGTCCTCTCAAGCTCGCCCACGCCCTACCGATCGAACAGACCACTGTCACCGACCTCTCTGTCCCTTCCGAACCTCCGGACGAACCCATGCAGATCGGTCACTCCAGGCTGTCGGAAGAGGAGAGTCGTAGGAGACTCGAAGCAGGAGCTTGCTTCTACTGTGGGACTACAGGCCATTTAGTTTCTGTTTGTCCTCACCGTTTAAAATCCAAAATCCCTTCGCTAGACGACAGGCCGCGAGGGGAGCCCAAAGCCACAGTCTCTGACAAAGACTTTCTTTTGATTCCTGTCAAGCTATGCCTAGATCTCCAATTCCACGATTTAAAAGCCCTCATTGACTCTGGAGCTGAACAGAGTCTTATCGACATCCATGTTGTTAATCGCCTGTCTATCCCCACAGAACCCTTGGACACCCCCATAGTAGCTTCCGGCCTCGGGGGTCAACACCTGTCGCGCATAACTCACCGCACCAAGCCCATCCTACTAGTCACGTCAGGTAACCATAGAGAGTCCATCCAATTTTTTATCACGCAGTCTGCTCACACCCCCATTGTGTTAGGTTTCTCCTGGCTCAAGCTACATAACCCCCAGTTCAATTGGTCCCAGGGATCCATCACTCACTGGAGCCCTTACTGTCTCACCACCTGTCTACTATCCGCGCTACCGTGTGTGTCTACCCCTGACTCTGAGAATTAGTTTCCCGTAGATCTAACAGCCATCCCACGTTGTTACCACAACCTTAAAGCTGTGTTTAGCAAGACCAAGGCTAGCGTTCTTCCTCCTCACAGACCCTATGATTGTGAGATTAACCTACTGTCAGGTGCCCCCTTACCTAAGGGCAGACTATTTAATCTGTCAGGTCCCGAAAGAACCTCTATGGAGCAGTACATTCAAGAAGCGCTTGCTCTAGGTCACATTTCCTCCCCAGTGGGGGCAGGATTTTTCTTTGTAGAAAAGAAAGACAAGACACTTAGGCCATGTATTGATTACCGCGAACTTAACCAAATCACCGTCAAAGATAAATACTCTCTGCCACTAATCACCTCAGTTTTTGACTCTGTGCAGAGAGCCCGCATCTTCACCAAGTTAGACCTCCGTAATGCTTATCATTTAGTTCGCATCAAAGATGGCGATGAATGGAAGACTGCCTTTAACACCCCCCTCGGGCACTATGAATATCTAGTCATGCCCTTTGGTCTCACCAACGCCCCGGCAGTCTTCCAGAGGATGGTATACGACATCCTCCGTGACTTCCTCAATCGTTTCATCTTTGTGTACCTTGATGACATACTCATCTACTCCCACGATCAGGCCCAGCACAAACACCATGTACGTCTGGTGCTCGAAAGGTTACTGGAAAATCAACTTTATGTCAAGCACGAGAAATGCGAATTCCACATATCCACCATCCAGTTTCTCGGTTACATCATTGAGGCCGGTTGCATTCGTCCCGAGCCTTCTAAGATTGAGGCAGTCACCAACTGGGCACCTCCTGAAAACAGGAAAAAACTGCAGCAGTTCCTCGGGTTCGCTAACTTCTACAGACGTTTCATCAGGAACTACAGCAGCATTGCCGCCCCCCTCACTCGTCTTACGTCTGTTAACTGTCCGTTCGTCTGGTCCGCTGAAGCTCAATAAGCCTTCGACAAACTCAAAAACCTCTTTGTTAACGCCCCCATCCTCATCCAACCTGACCCATCTCGACAATTCATAGTCGAAGTGGACGCCTCGGACTCAGGCGTAGAGGCTGTCCTCTCCCAAAAAGAAGCCTCCACTGATAAGCTCAAACCCTGTGCTTTCTTCTCCCGCAAATTGTCACCAGCAGAGAAAAATTATGACGTCGGGAACCAGGAGCTACTCGCCATCAAGTTGGCGCTGGAGGAGTGGCGTCACTGGTTGGAGGGAGCTGAGCAGCCGTTCATTGTATGGACCGACCACAAAAATCTGGCTTATCTCCGCTCCGCCAAGAGAATCAACTCCAGGCAAGCTCGTTGGTGTCTCTTTTTTGACCGTTTCAACTTCTCCATCACTTACAGACCCGGATCCCGTAATGTCAAGCCTGACGCTCTGTCCCGGAAGTACAGTCCATCGGAACCACCCCGTCAAATATCCTGCCATCCACCTGCATCATCGGATCCCTCACCTGGGATGTGGAAAACAAGGTACTCCAAGCCCTGCAAAATATCAGGGACCACCCTCCCGTCCCGAGAGGTACCTTGTTTGTCCCAGATGAACTGCGCTCAGAGGTCATCAAGCTGGGGTCATGCCTCCCGTTTAGCCTGCCATGGGGGAATACACCGGACCCTGAGTCGCATCCAAGAGAGGTTCCATTGGCCAGCCATGCAAAAAGACGTGCGAGAGTACGTCGCAGCCTGCTCCACGTGTGCCCATTCAAAATCCTCATCCTCTGCTCCTGCAGGTCTGCTCCATCCTCTGCCTACTCCCAGCCGCCCCTGGTCTCATCTAGCCATGGACTTCATCACCGGGCTCCCCCCGTCTAACGGTAACACAGTCATCCTCACTGTTGTTGACCGCTTCTCTAAAATGGCTCACCTCATTCCCCTTCCTCAACTCCCTACCGCCACTGAGACTGCTAACCTCATGGTCAACCATATTTTTCGCCACCATGGGATACCAGTCGACATTGTCTCTGACCGTGGCCCCCTGTTCACGTCCCAAGTCTGGTAGGCCTTCTGTTCTGCCTTAGGGGCCACGGTCAGTCTCACTTCCGGCTACCACCCCCAGTCTAATTGCCAAGCGGAGAGGGCCAACCAGGAACTGGAGGCAGCTGTCTGGTGGCACAGAACCACCAGGACTGATCCCAATTCCTTGTCTGGATCGAGCATGCCCATAATACTTACCCTGCATCCGCCACCGGGATCTCTCCTTTTGAGGCCGCCCTCGGGTACTCACCACCTCTGTTTCCCTCTCAGGAACTGGATCTGGCAGTGCCTCCTGTCCAACACCACCTGCAGCGTTGCCAACGCATTTGGACTCAGACGTAGGCCGCCCTCCTCCGCACCAAGGAGGGCAACTGCCAGATCGCCAACCGTCGCAGGGTGGTGGGACCCGATTACCAACCCGGTCAGAGGGTATGGCTCTCCACCCGTAACATCCCCATTCATGCATCCTTGAAGAAACTGGCTCCCCGATTTATCGGACCCTATGTTGTCGAGAGGGTCATCAACCCTACCTGTGTCCGTCTCCGTCTGCCCAAAGCCCTTAAAATCCACCCGTTCTTCCATATCTCTCAGGTCAAGCCAGTCCGGGACAGTCCTCTGTGCCCGCCGTCCGCTTCCCCAGCGCCCGCATCATCGACGGCGCCCCTGCCTACGTCGTTAACCGGATTTTGGACGTCCGTCATCGGGGTTGCGGATTCCAGTTCCTGGTCGACTGGGTGGGCTATGGTCCTGAGGAGTATTCCTGGATCTCCCGCTCCCTTATTCTGGACCCCTCGCTCATCTCGGATTTCTACCGTGCCCACCCGGATCGCCGCCCTTGACCGCCTGGAGGCGGTCTTTGTGGGGGGGTACTGTCATGGTGCCTCTGTCAGTCTCCTCCCCCTCTCCTCTCCACTTGGCTGCTGATTCCTCCCAGCTGCGACTACTCACCTAGTCTGCCTTTATAAGGAGCTCCAGGATCATCATTCCTCGACAGTCCGTTGCACCTGATGGTGCACAGTTGGTCACTTCGTCAAAGTCTAGTTTTTGCCATGTCACGCCAGACCTTTGTCTAATGCTTTCTCTGCTCACCCTCAGGAACTCATTATCACGAGCGGTTGCCCGAATCAGCCTCAGCCCGGATCCCCTGCGGTCACACCACGAGCCTCTGCCTCCTCGTACCTCCATTCCTGACGGCCACCCACTCCTGTGGAGGAATCCACCAGTGACGTCACCCGCCTCTGCCTCATGCCGGGAACCTAACTCAAGCTCTACCTCCTTACCTCGCCATTAAACCTTTTACCTGCCATGCTCGTCTCTCGCTGTGTTTCTTCCGGGTTCCAGCGTCTGGGTCTCTAGGTGTTCTGTAGCCATGACACTTTCACCACCTACATGCCCCCACCGGTCAGGGCTGCATGACAAATTAATGGAAAAAACAGTTTTACAAATGACTGCTTCTGTTGGAGTTACAGTATCTCCATAGGAACCGTTTCATGTTTTGCTCACCTGGGGGTGACAAACAGATCTGTCATTTTTAGTCTGCAAGAGTAAACTTTTGGATTACTGTGGCAGCAGAAGTTGCCTCTTGATAATATGTTCACATCTTA
This sequence comes from Oryzias melastigma, assembly GCF_002922805.2. NCBI lineage: Eukaryota > Metazoa > Chordata > Actinopteri > Beloniformes > Adrianichthyidae > Oryzias > Oryzias melastigma. The sequence continues at coordinate 7,947,715 of NC_050514.1, forward strand.
TGTCATATGTTTTGTTCAACTTAATCCACGATTCATGTATTCAACTTTCACAATATTCCTAAAATGTGTGCGCAACAGGGGAATGAAACCCTAGCGAGCTCACAACGTTAACGTCCTGCAAAAAATACAACTTCTAATTCCATCCTTTTTTCCTAAGTATCGTCCAATGATGTCAAAAGGTGATACATCTAAATCCCTAGGAGTTTAAATTTATTCTAGATAGTAAACTCTTCGGTCAAAGGTCAGTTGTGATTGTACACTTAACTTGGAATACATTTTTCTTTTCCTCTATTGTATAAAAATGTGAAAAATTTCTCACTTTGGCACAAAATGGCTGTCAAGCCCATTGACTCTAAAAATACTGGACTTATTGAGCTATGAGGTCATTCATTCATCTTCTTGGCCGCTTTTTCCTTTTTGGGGTCGCGGAGGTGCCGGAGCCTTCGCCACTGATGGGCGAAGGCGGGGTACACCCTGGACAGGTCGCCAGTCTGTCTCAGGGCCTCAATCACACACATTAACTCTCACATTCACACCTAGGGGCAATTTAGAGTTACCAATTAACCTATGAGGCATGTTTTTGGACGGTGGGAGGAAGCCGGAGTCCCCAGTGAAAACCACGCATGCACGGGGAGAACATGCACACTCCACACAGAAAGGTCCCAACCGGGATTTGAACCGGGGCCTTCTCGCTGTGAGGCAAGAGCGCTAACCACTGCGCCAACATGCAGCCCAGCCATGAGGTCCCCCATTGGAAATGCATTACCTTCACTCCTCGTGAAAGTAGGCCACCGCTTTCACCATCACTTCCTGAAACGGCTATCGCCATATTGCAAACGTCTGCAACCCATCAATCATGATTGGTCTGAGTCTCTGTGAGTCATAGCTGAGTCATGAATCTATAGGAAGTACTGTCGCCAATCAGGAGCGAGTTTATTGTGAGTATCCGCCTCTTTCCACGCCTCGACCACGAGACCGCGGATGTAAACAACTTCTACTTTAATAACACCCGAGAATTGTACAAGTCATTGTTCAAGTCTTTGAGGGAGAACCATTCCAACATTTGATTCTGTCAGCGGTCCTTTGGGATTTACTTACATTTATTCCTTTTTGTCGAGATAAAAGGCGTATTTGGGTGACGCCGCTGCACTTTTGTCCCGTTACAGTCTGATCAGATGCACGTGAGAAGCGCGTTCAGCGGTATTTAAAATAAATAACCATTCTAACAGCTGGAACAGCTGGATCTTTTTATCTGTTTGAAAATACGACAACATCCGTTGAAGTTTGTCTTGCGCTCCTCAGACGGCTGCATCTAATTCAGGCTGCAAGCTGGAAAAGTGCGGCGAAGATGAAACTTTGGTTGGTGATTTTATGGAGGAGCTGTACCATTCCGTATGATATGCAACTTATAATTTATAAGCTACAACCAAAACAGTGAAAAAAAGATAGACGAATGTTAAACAAACAAAAAAGTCCAAAGCACATAACCTCAGAGTGAAATCTATTTCTACAGAGTAAATCCTCATCTAAAAATGTCGACAGCATGCTCCTCTTGTTGTTTTAAACTGCTGCATCGGTACATTCCATTGAGGAAAACAACAGTAGGACAATGATTGGTACATTGTTGAATTGTAAAGTAGGTGTTAAAAGGTCTTCAAGGACCGCATTGATGAAGTCTGCTCCCATTGGCTACCCGTCATCTGTCAATCAAACCCCCCAGAAGTACGACGTCACACCCACAAACGCTTATTGAGCCATCTGATTGGTCAATTTATAACTCTAATAACTTGTGATAATGTAAAAAAAAATCTTTAAAAAAAATTAGGATTAGAAAAAAGAAGTTAAGCAGAAAGCAGCAGAGGAAGAATGATTATTCTGATTATACCATGGTCTGGGTGAATACTCGATTCTGATTGGCTGCTGGGTGTGGATTAAAAACTGATAATGCACAGTAATAAACCACACCTAAAAAAGAAGTTCCGGTCACACAGACCAAACGTTCGATATCACTGCGCAGGTTTCTTTAAAACACATTTTTTCCTTCATCGTCTGGACAAAACAAGCAGTAATGGATGAACTTTCTCTGAACTGATGCTTTATTTAACTTATTGTAACGACCAGCATTTATATTCCTCTCCTTTTGTAAGGTAAATTAATATTGACAAATTGGTTATTCTCCTTCTAATAAAACACCACTCGACATGAAAGGTGTAGTCTTCTGTTTCACCACAAGAGGGAGTTTCTGCTTTTAGAGCAGCTCAGAAGAGCGGACTTGCCGTGAAATGAAACACAGACAGAAACTGATTGTGTTCTGTTTATGTTCTAGCTGCTCACTGAAGGATTAACGTCAGAAAAAGAAGAAAAATATCCTAATTTGTCCGGGTCTTTCTTTCAAAACAGCGACACTTTACCGCTACAGCTGAGGCAGCTTCGCGTCGGACGGTTTAGGCCTCCGCGTAGTGCGTTAATTTCTCATAACGCACACTTCATCAGGTATTATCCCTTACATATAAAATGACTGAGAAATAACTGTCTGTTTCTCAATGTAAGTCAATGGGACTTTGGCCTTTTTGCAACCCAGTGGTACTTCCTATATGGAACACGGAAGGAGGGGGGGGGTTGCTCAGTCTTGTCATTTCCATATATAGTCTATGGTCAAGCCCTAGTCCTGGGCCATAACATAATAATTCAAAACATCCTTTGTGTATCCCCAACACATGTATTTTGGTTTCATTAGCGGATTTCTGAATATTTTTTTGAGGCACATAAGAAATGTTGTCCCCATTGTTTTTTTTTTTTGTTTTTTTTTGACTGTTTTCCCCACTGTGATGTCATCATTTATTGACTTTGACATAATTTTTACCAGGGTGCATGTACATTTCAGTGAAATTTTGAGTTTGTGACAGAGGGGTTGGGGTGATTTACTTTTGCTCAAAGTTACAGTAAGAAAAATGTATTTATTGATTAATGGATTGATTGATTTGGTTTATTCGAAGCATAGATTGTGGACAGTACAGGACAAAACACACATTTTTCAAACTCATTACAGACATGTTGAAATGCATGAATTTGAACATAGAAAACAAAAACAAAGACACATTTATGTCACATTTGATTGATTCAATATAGTAAGTATTTGCTAAGGAAGAGTTTGATTAATTGCTTGAAAAGGAGTGGGAAGAAGTGTACTTGTATCAACCCACACCTACTGAGTTACCTCATTTTACAGTTTTGCAAAGTTCTTGTAATCTTGTTCTGATCCACTCAAGTGCAAGTCTTTTTTAAAGGAGCAATGTTGATTATAAATGAATCTCATTAAACATTCTTTTATGATTTCTTGAAGAAACGAGAATGGAAAAAAACATCTGGTCCTTCAGTCCAGGACTGCTGCAGGCTGGCTACCTTAATCATTCCTCAGTTGTATTTTGCAGATTGATGGTTTAACTTTTACAATTTTCGATTTTTTTCCGAGTTTCAAATCTGAAAGCCTCAGTTTGTTTCCTCATAATAAACTTGTAAGAGCGTCACTCCACGTTTTGTCTTTGTAGAGAGTCCTCTGACGTTCGCTGCTCATCTGGACAACATGGTGGAGATGATCAAGGTGCTGAAGAACGGGGGAGCTCATCTGGACTTCAGAGCCAAAGATGGCATGACCGCCCTTCACAAAGCCTCACGGTCCAAGAACCATGTCATACTAATGGTAAATATCTTCCCACCACTGGGGCTGACTTCTGTGAATTTCTGGTTCAGAAGTCACTACCGCAAGCTAACTTTTCTAGATTGATTTTAAAAGTGCTAGTCTTGAACTCCTGCAGTCCTGTTCATCAGCATCTTGGTGAGGGTCGTGAAGACTTTCCTGTTGTGATTCTCCTCACAATCCACCTCTTAATCAGGCCATTCCTCTTTTCTCCATCTTTGTTACATGTTGTTCAATCAGATGCCTTTCTGAATGATTAAGGTGCTCCAACATTTAGTTCACAAAAAAGCTGTAGAGATCCCATTTCAGGTGTTGTAGTAATGCTAATGATTTTCATACAAAGATCCTTATTATTGGTAACCTAGAGACAACTGATGTTTGCTCAGACCTTGATTGATCTGTGCTCACATCCCCCTGCTCCTCCCTCAGGCTCTGCTGGAGCTGGGAGCCTCTCCTGATTACAAGGACAGCCGCGGCCTGACTCCTCTGTATCACAGCGTGGTGGTGGGGGGGGACCCGGGCTGCTGCGAGCTCCTGCTTAAACACCACGCCTCCATGTGCTGCCAGGATGAAAACGGCTGGCACGAGGTTCACCAGGTAATCATCCGCTGAGTGCACACCTGATGAAGGTTCCGCTGGATGGAAGAGCCCGCCTTTGTGAAGGGCTTCAAAGTGTTAACATAAACAGCCAAACTCCTGTTTAAGAGCCAGGAAGAGAGGGCGGTCGCTCCTTTAATGACTTATTGAACTGGAGGGAAACTAGTAAGAGAGAAATGCAAATCCCCCTGACACCATACAGCAGATTCTCCAAAAACAAATGTTAAAATAATAATTTCAAATGGTAAACTAAAAGGATCCACTGGTAAGTATGGAAGAGAATGAATGAGTGAACAAGTCTAACACATTAGCTGTAAATGAGAACTGGACTGAGTGACCCCTCCCCCCAGGCATTCCAAACAGGAAGTGCCAGCAAAATCCCACAGACATCTTCTTCTTCTTCTTTTCCTTTCGGCTTTTCCCTTCAGG
>NC_050514.1:7955140-7962258 GCF_002922805.2 Oryzias melastigma
AATTGGCCCGTGCTCATTTTTTTCCACTAACAACCTCTAGAGGTTGTATGTATGTTTGTGTGCATGTATCAAGAATCAAGAATCTTTATTGTCATTTATGCAGATTATTTGAGTATCAGTATTTGATACTGACAAACATAAAAACTTTTGTTTTTGTTAAAAAATTTAGACTTTTTTATATGAATTATCGGGCATATCTATTTAAGAAAATGTTGAATTTAACAAGATATTATTCACAAAAGTTCAAAGCAGCTGAAAAGAATTTCTGATGACCCAGCATTCTAGCAGTATTTAAACGCATCATTAACGGACAAATCTCTGAGACATGAAAAGAGTCTCACATCAGATTTGTGTGTAAGTGTGATTTGAGTGTGTAATTAGTTTCAAACTGTTAGAAATTTGTTTTATATATTTTTTTATTTCATAATGTTTGTACTTATGCACAAAATGTCTTGTATGAGTTACAAATCAAGAATAACACATGCACAGATCCAAAGTAACACACAGATCAAAATTATGCCCGGACATAGTCAATTTTCTCTCCATTAGGACCTTCTTAAAGTAAGGCGAGACTGTCAACAGTAGGACTATAGGGGAGATGCTGAAACCTTGTGAGGGAAGGTCTTCCATCTTTTGGATCCTCAGCTTCCTCTCTCCCTGAGTTACCACCAAAGCAGCAGCGTTCTGTCAAGTGAGGAACGTTGTTTGCACATCCTACTAACACCTTGTTGTGATGTTTTTTGTGTGAATTGCGTGTCAGCCTGCAGCAGATAACACAATAATGAAGAACAGAACTCTTCAGGTTCTTCTTCCGGCTATCTCCAGCAAAGATTAAGACACCAGCAGCTCTCACTGCTCCCACCATCGGCTGCATTCCATGGTGTGTAACTTTTGTACAGAAAAAGCTCCACAGTACTTTAGTGACAAGAAGATTTTTAGAGAGAATATCTATTTGAGGACTGAGTGAACTTTTTAGTGTTCCACCAACCAAAAAAAAAAATCTGAATTCCAGATTGCACTTGATCTGCAGACTGATTGCTCTTTGTAGCCCAGCACCTTCCATGAGAAATACATCTCTTTAAACGGTTCCTCTGGCAGAAGAGGTTTGGTGTACCGATGCCATCCTTTGCATGGCAGAGGGTAACCTGGCTAGAATGAATGAATTTGATGGATCAAGAATGAAAATAAGACTTTCATGTGAACAATCATTGAAATCTTTTGAAGTTGAGTTTGCAACCACTGGCATTCACTTTCAATTGTGAAAGTTGGGGCGGTCATAAAGTCATTGAAGTGTCCTTGGGCAAGACACTGAACTCCACCTTACAGATGGTGGTTATAGGTTGGTGCTAACTTTCGGCAGTGGAGCCGCCATCAGTGTGCGAATGGATGAATGGGACTGTGACTGTGAAGTGCTTTGGGCCTTCGAGAAAGGTAGTAAAACGCTATACAGGAACATGCCATTTCAATTTTCTTTATATAGCCCAAAATCATAAAGGAAATTTGCCTCATTGGACTTCATGCAGGTAATTTTACAGATGCAGAAAATTAGTCATAAAATATGAACAATTGCTAAACAGTATGTTTTTAAACAAGGACTTAAGGGGCTTTAAAAGAGTTTCACTTGTTTGGGACCATGTAGTCAGGAAATGTCAGGTGACTAAAAACCACTGAGTGCATATAAGCCTTCACTGCCTCTGTGGTTAGATAAGGTCTTTTTTTTTAACTTAAAAATTGGATAAATTAAGTTTAATAATCCCAGAACCTTTTTTATATGCTCTTTAAGAGATAAATTTGAATCATTTCAAATTCAGAAAACATTATTGGTCCCAGAGGGCAGTTCATTTGTTGAACTTCCAGTGCAGTTTCAGACACACAACACAATCACATTAATGTGTCAGACATTCATAGTTTAAAAAGAGTGCTCCTTAGCTCAACAACAACAACAACAACAACAACACAACAACAATATCACATCAGTCACAGGTGAGCTATGGCGAAGAATTGCAGCTTAGCACAAAACAAATACTAGAGAGGCCAGGCTACTACACCGGGTGAGGTAACGAACTGGCGATGAATACTGGAGCAGGCCCTCCTTAAGTTGTGAACTGGTGATGAGGTGATGTCCAACAGCTGGGTCCAATTGAAGGAGCAGAGGGTGCACCAAGACAACTAAAAAATAATAACCAGAAGAGAAAAAGGACGGGGAACCCCAGACCATGTATTTTTCTTATATCTGGAGCCAACAGAAAGCGAAACTTTCTAAAACTGTAAAAACACCAACATTAAAAACACAAAACATTAACTCCAATGTACCACCCATACCAACCCATACAATTCATGAACTTGAATGTAGATCTTCTCATCTACATCTAAAAGATGCATTTAAAACAGGGTCTTTGAATTAGTTGACAGACCTTTCCCAATAATTCCTGAATGTTTTATTTTGTTCTGAAAATGTTCTGAAATGTTCAGAAAGCTGGAGAGAGCAATACTCTTCAATATGCTGAAAAATAGATTTATAAATGTGTGAGGTCTATTAAAAAAAGTGAGTGAATGGTTAAGAATGGAGAACAAAACATGTAAACATAAAAACAGGAGGATTTATAGGAGGCAGTTGTAGCTTAAAGAGATGCTTTTTAGTTGGAAGTCGTCCTTTTACTGAAAAATGATTTACTCATTTAATGACACAGTCACTCACTAATTAGTTTTCCATTCTCAGGCGTTAGACCTTTTGTGTCAATATTTAAATCCACACCACTCTCTGATCATAACTTCATTACTATTTTGATGAATTTCATAAAAGCTTTGACCTCCTCAAGGTAATTTCTCACAACTCCTCGTATTAGTTGTAATTTACAGACAGCAAAATGATGTGAATTTCATTTAAAGTTTTAGAGCTGTATACTAATACAGGACGAAAAGAGCAAATGTGAACTGATTGTAACAAACCCTCTGGCTGCATTAAGATAATAATAAATAAAAATACAAAGGCACCAGTGAAAACAGCAAGAAGAAAAGTGAGAAAAACACTCTGAAAGTAACAACAGATGCACATCTTTATTCCTATATTTCTGCTTTGTGTTCTATATTTAATAGACAAAAAGTATTGATTTAATAGGAAATCCTATCAACCTTCCCCAAGACAACCTCATGTAGACTATGTAAATTCTACAAAGACGGATTTAAAAGATCTGTACTTAATGAATCTGCATGAATTGAGGTTGTTTTCTGTTTCCTTGCTTTATAAATATTAGAAAAACTGCAGCACACGGTGCCCATTGTAACTATTGAATGGGAAAGTATGATAAAATGAGAACAATTACTGTGAAATGTAAGATTTTAATTGTAAATTTTGCTCTACAAGACTAAGCGTTTACTTCCAATACTTTAAAACTCATCGTAATTTGTCATTTACCTGTAACTTTAATGTAAAAACATGTTTGTTATCTCTATTTTTTGTGAAGATAACTACTTTATACTACTACTTTATAAACACTTTCACATCCATCTGTAGCTTCAGAGGAATTCTGACATTGAACTACACACCTACAAGTGATCTCCTTAGACCCCCCTCTTAGCCTTTGAATGCTGGGTTCAAACTGAGGGTACCAGCTGCTCCTCATCCTCATGTGACTGCTCTGCAGCACAGTGACATCTAGTGATGGAGCTGTCTCCCTGCACCTGCTCACACAGGGAGTGGAAGGATAACTCTTGTGCGTTTGTGTGTGCAGGCATGCCGTCATGGACACGTGCAGCACCTGGAACATCTACTGTTCTATGGAGCAGACATGAGCGCCCAGAACGCCTCCGGGAACACAGCTCTGCACATCTGCGCCCTCTACAACCAGGTGAGCGGCGGAGGCTGCACACTGCATGACCTTCTGACTCCCAGTCACTCCCACTTGTGTTATCACAGGTTCAGTGGGACTCAGCTGGATCTGCTTAGATGTAATAATTCAACAACATATAAAGAGTGGGCTGTGTTGGTGCATGTGGGAGGGTGTTATTAGTTATGGTAATAGAATGTTTTCAACATGTTACTGTGTTGAAAAAAAACATTTTATGCAAGAACCAAATCATTGGGGAGTCGTGGTGCAGAAGTAGAGCAGTCAAGCTCTGATCAGAAGATCACAGGTTTGGTTCCCGCCCTGCCCACCCGTGTGTCGAAGTGACGCTGAACCAACATTGTTCCTGGTGGTATGGGTTGTAGTGTTCAGCAGTGTGTGAACGTGTGTGTGCATTGTTGAACAGGACTGTGACTGTAAAGCGCTTTGGACCTTTGAGGAAGATAGCAAAGCGCTATACAAGTTTAATTGTTTACCATTCATGCCATCTAAAAGGCTAAGTGTGTGCCAGTAATAAATAAAGACAGACAAAACCAACAACCAACTTTCTTACTGAAGTCAACTTTTTATATGTTCAGGTCCCATTTTGTGTTTTCACCTCCACATGAGGTAGGTTTACCCATTGGGGCTGTAACAATGATGGTGAGGATGAAAGGTGTGGTACTGCCTCAAATGCTTCCTCTGACCGCTCGTCTGGGTTAAAAAGTATTTTGATAACAGGAAAAAAAAAAGAAAACTAAATCAACCCAAAACTTGCCCAACGTATGTCAACCCCCAAGGCATTTTTTACTAGCAAATCAGAACCAACCCCCCTCCCCCACTGCAACGCTGCTGGCTGATCTGAGATCTGTAACGCTGCCATCTCTGTACTATATTTTTTTATTAAACCAGTATTTAACCAGGAAAAAAACCCATTGAGATCCATTGATCTCCTTTTCAAGGGAGTCCTGGTCAAGAGGCAAAAATTACACACACCCAAAACAGGTCATAGAATTAAAATCATAATTTTATTTTTAATTATATTTATTTCTCTGGGACAGTGGACATTATATTAACCCAACAGCTATATTTTATCTGCTTTCCTCTGACAGATGTTAAAAATAATATCAAAGACATAACAGCACAGATCATAATAAGGGGGAGAGGAATATTAAATTTCAACCGAATGTTGAGGACAACCCCTAACTTCCTGTTCTCGCACAGTCTCAGAGTTCCCCTTCGTTTCAGGGGTCTTTCCCCGCCCCCGCCTGCAGCCGTCTGGTCTCGCCGACGATGCAGGCGAGGCGCTGGGTGATCTCAAACACACCTGATATGACTTCACTTCCTTTAAAGCAGGGACAGACAACTCCAGGCCTCGAGGGCTGCTGAGTCTGCATGACTTACAGATTTCCAAGCTCTACTGATGAATGATTACCTGCTTCAGGTGTGTCCAGCCAATTAGAACATGCCAGAGCAAAGAATGTTGGCAAACGTGCAGGAATGTGGCCCTCAAGGCCTGCAGTTGCCTATCCTTGCTCTAAAGCAGAGGTTCTTAACCTTTTTGACTACGAGGCCCAATTTTCCCGTTACGAAGTGATTCAAGGCCCATTCAAATATTAACATATTAATGTAAATTGATCCACATCTTGTTTGATTTGTTTTTAATAATGAAATCAAGTCATTTTATGGTTTATCAAAGTAAAATCTTCTGGGGAAAAAAAATGATACAATGTGATCATTTCCGACATTTATATTCACACTGAACAGGTAAACCATGGTTGTCATGCTTAACACAAATTAGAATTCCAAAAATATTTATAAGACATTTTGATAAATAAATTGTGTCGTAATAAAACAAGCACACTTAAAATAAGTTTCAAATTAAATAAACTATAATTGACATTTAAATAAACTACTAATTAAGATTACCTTGTAACCTGCTGATGAACTTTGTAGTAAATTAGTAGTCACAAATTTTGTACAAGATATTACTCTCCAAATCTGTGACAAATTAACATCAACAGTCACAACAGTCTGTTTTTTAACATGCTACAAATCCCATTTCATGTTCAGCTCTTAATGAGACACTTGGTCTGTCTCTTAGACAATCCAGTCTGGGTGGGATGGGGGAAAGGCTCACTCTTAGGGTAGCCTCCAGTGATGCTCTGAGTCTGCTGCCAGCTTTGGTCTTAGTTGTGGCCACAGTTGAGAATCCTGATTCACAGGTATGTGTGTGAAAGGAAGAAAGACTTTAATAGCCCTCAGTGCTAGATGATGGTACTCCTTTGAGACAACAATCCAGAAGGAGCCCAGGTCCAGTTTGCCCCACTGCCCTTTTAAAGTGCTGTCAGTACACTACCTTTATTCTGTCATTTTCCCATGTTATATTCACACACTGGACATAAAATCATGCAAAAACAAAAAATTCTGTCTGAAAAAATAGGATTCATTTTGCTGTGGAAACCCCAAAAATGTTTAATGGAATGTTTTTACAACACAGAAAGAAGGTATTAGGTGTAATATCATAAAAAAAACAAACAATAAATTTAGTCAACAAACTAATCAACACATTTTTGAATAAAAATACAAAAAAAGAATTCCAGGCGAAATTCACAGATTCCTTCTTTGGGCCACATGTGAAGAGTTTGAATCTTCTCTCAGGTGTGGGCGTGTCTGTCTGCTCTGATGCTCGCCTCTCATAACAGCGGTGGGCGGGACTTTCGTGGAGAAATAGTGAGTTTCTGCGATTCTTTGACAATGCCTGTTGTTGTTGTAGTAAACTCATGTCGGACCCCATCCCAAAATAAAATAATAATTGGTTTCATCCTTGTGGGATTTCTAACAGCGGACAGCTGCACTTTGCTCCGCCCTCGCCGAGGGCCATCTGCCTGGCGGCAGGGGGGACTTTCGCGGAGAAACGCAGAGTCTTTTACAACGCCGGTGGTTGTTGTAGTAAACTCCTGTCAGACCCCATCCTAAAGTAAAATAATAATCTTTTTCCTCCATGTGGGATATTTAATAGCAGATTAAAAAAAACTAGAGTTCACTTTAGATGGAGTTTTATCACGTTAATCTCCCTCACATTTATGTCGGTTCCAGAGGGTTAACAGAGAGAACATTAGTAAGTCTTACCATCAATCGGATCTCCTAGCGTTCGCCTGGGAAACTGCAGCAGCGAGATGTGGTGCGTCAGCAATTAATGGCGCTCGCAACCCCTCCCCCCACCACCACCCCGACGCTGTTGCCCCATCCCGTCCCCCTCCACCCACTACAGGAGCTTGATCAGTACGCAAC
>NC_050514.1:7962344-7963335 GCF_002922805.2 Oryzias melastigma
TCAGGTCCCGCGACCCTCGCGGCCCTCTGGTTCGGATCAGATTTTTTTTCGCGACCCACTAGTGGGCGCTCGCGGACCGAGATTGGGCCGCGGCCCCATGGTTAAGAATCACTGCTCTAAAGTATTTCAGATCAGAGTACCTCTTTGAATGTTAATTTTATCAATAGCCTCTATTGAGACGTGATTTCCCGCCCATCCTAGGATGTCTCCCCAGGTTCTGTTCTGTCAAAGGTGAAGCAAAAGACCATCACTGACCCACCACCAAACCTGTCATGTTGAACCACGTTGCAGGCAGCATAACGTTCTCCTTGTCTTCTCCAGACTCTTTCACATCTATCATAGGTGCTCAGGGTGAACCTGCTCTCGTCTGTGAAAAGTACAGGGCGCCAGTGGTGGACTTGCCAATTCTGGTGTTCTAAAGCAAATGCCAGTGAAGCTCCACGGTGCTGGGCAGTGAGCACAGGGCCCACTACAGGACGTGGGGCCCTCAGGCCACCTTCATGAAGTCTGTTCCTGATTGTTTGGGTAGAGACATTCACACCAGTGGCCCTCTGGAGGTCATTCTGTAGGGCACGAGCAGTGCTCAGCCTGTTCCGCCTTGCACAAAGGAGCAGATATGGGTCCTGCTGAGGGGTTGAGGACCTTCTACTGCCCTGTCCAGCTCTCCCAGAACAACCACCAGTCTCCTCCATATTCTGCAGATTGTGCTGGGAGACACATTAAACCTTTTTGCTGCAGCACGTGTGGATGTGCCATCCTGGAGAAGTTGGACAACCTGTGCAACCTCTGTAGGGTTAAGGAATCGCTTCATACTGCCAGTAGAGATAATTACTTCTGGTGCCTGGCTGGGAAATGGGGGGCACTGCTGGTTGGGGTGTCTAGTCTGGCGTCTTTATGGGGCCGGCGGGGATGTCGGGTGGGCTCCTGGGCCCGGCAAAGGTGGTATGGCGTTTGCAGTTCGGTCGAGGTCTGGCTCGGCTTAGGGTGTGGT
>NC_050514.1:7963727-7973578 GCF_002922805.2 Oryzias melastigma
CCCTGGGCTGGGGGAACTTGGACCCAACAGGGGGAGGGGGACAGGGGTCCACCATTGGGGGTTAGTCTGCCATCTGACCCCAACATATCCCCTTCCTCATACAAACATTCATTAGGGAGAAGGGGAGGGTGTCTGTATTGCAATGCGCTGCGGGCGGTGGACTACTTGGCAGTGGCCCCCCTGCTGTGGCCAATGCATGGTTTCACCTCCCTTTGTTTTATTTGCTCCTTAGACATTTAGGACTAGGGCTGTGGATCATTCCCTAGGTGGCGATCCGACTCGTTTCCCGAATCAAGTTCAACGATTCACAAATCGAACTACGTTTCTTACTTATTAATATAATGTTTATTGCTATGTGCATGTCTATTTACTATCCATCCATCCATCCATCTTCCTCCGCTTCATCCGGGACCGGGTCGCAGGGGCAGCAGTCTAAGCAAAGATGCCCAGACTTCCCTCTCCCCGGCCACTTCCTCCAGCTCTTCTGGGGGGACCCCGAGGCGTTCCCAGGCAAGCCGAGAAACATAGTCTCTCCAGCGTGTCCTGGGTCTTCACCGGGGCCTCCGCCCAGTGGGACATGCCCGGAACACCTCACCAGGGAGGCGTCCAGGAGGCATCCGGATCAGATGCCCGAACCACCTCAACTGGCTCCTCTCGATGCGGAGGAGAAGCGGCTCTACTCCGAGCTCTCTCCGGGTGACTGACTCCTCACCCTATCTCTAAGGGAGCGCCCAGCCACCCTGCGGAGAAAACTCATTTCAGCCGCTTGTAGTCGGGATCTCGTTCTTTCGGTCATGACCCAGAGATTATGACCATAGGTGACCATAGGTCATGACCATAGGTGGAACGAAGATCGACCGGTAAATTGAGAGCTTTGCTTTCTGGCTCAGCTCTCTTTTCACCACAACGGACCGGTACAGCGACCGCATAATAGCGGACGCAGCTCCAATCTGCGTGTCGATCTCACGCTCCGATCTTCCATCACTCGTGAACAAGACCCCAAGATATTTAAACTCCTCCACCTGAGGCAGGAGCACTCCACCCACCGAGAGAGGGCAAACTACTTTTCTCCGGTCGAGGACCATGGCCTCAGATTTAGCGGTGCTGACCCTCATCCCAGTGGCTTCACACTCGGCTGCAAACCGCTCCAATGCATCCTGGAGGTCCCGGTTCGATGGAGCCAACAAAACAACATCCTCTGCGAAGAGCAGAGATGAAATCCTGTGGTCCCCAAACCAGATCCACTCCGGCCCCTGACTGCGCCTAGAAATTCTGTCCATAAAGACTATGAACAGAGCTGGTGATAAAGGGCAGCCCTGCCGGAGTCCAACATGCACCTGAAACAGGTCTAACTTACTGCCGGCCATGCGAACCAAGCTCCTGCCCCGGTCGTACAGAGACCGGACAGCCCTGAGCAAGGCTCCCCGGACCCCATACTCCCAGAGCACCCTCCACAGGACACCACGGGGAACGCGGTCGAACGCCTTCTCCAAATCCACAAAACACATATGGACTTGATGAGCGGACTCCCACGAACCCTCCAGCACCCTGGAGAGGGTGTAGAGCAGGTCCACTGTTCCACGACCAGGACGGAAACCGCACTGTTTTGTTCTTGAATCTGAGGTTCGACTATCGGACGGACTCTCCTCTCCAGTACCCTGGCATAGACTTTCCCAGGGAGGCTGAGGAGTTTGATTCCCTGGTAGTTGGAACACACCCTCCGGTCCCCCTTCTTGAAAAGGGGAACCACCACCCCAGTCTGCCAGTCCAGTGGTACGGTTCCTGTTTGACACACAATGCTGCAGAGACGTGTCAGCCAAGACACCCTTACAGCATCCAGAGACTTGAGGTACTCGGGGCGAACCTCATCCACCCCTGGAGCTTTGCCACCGAGGAGCTCTTTGACTACCTCGGTGACCTCAACTTGGGTGATGGACAGTTCCACCCAAGTATCCTCAGCCTCTGCTTCCTCAACGGACGGCGTGTCAGCAGGGTTGAGGAGATACTCAAAGTATTGCTTCCACCGCCCCACAATGTCCCCAGTTGAGGTCAGCAGCTCCCCACCTGCACTGAAAACGGTTCGTGCAGAAAACTGCTTTCCACTCCTGAGGCGCCGGATGGTTTCCCAGAATCTCTTTGAGGCCAACCGATAGTCCTTCTCCATGGCCTCACCAAACTCCTCCCAGGACCAAGTTTTTGCCTCCAACACAGCCTGGGCTGCAGCTCGCTTAAACTGCCGATATCTGTCAGCTGCCTCTGGGGTCCCACAAGCCGGACAGACCTGATAGGACTCCTTCTTCAGCTTGACGGCAACACTTACTTCCGGTGTCCACCACTGGGTTCGGGGGTTGCCGCCACGACAGGCACCAGAGACCTTGCGACCTTGGCCCCGGAATGCAGCAGAGACAATAGAGGTGGAGAACATGGTCCACTTCGACTCCATGTCACCAACCTCCCTCGTTACCTGCTTGAAGTTTTCCCGGATGTGGGAGTTAAAGACCTCTCAGCCAGACGTTCCCAGCAGACCCTCATAGTACGTTTAGGTCTGCCGAGTCTTTCCGGCCTCCTCCCCCGCCAGCGAATCCAACTCACCACCAGGTAGTGATCAGTGGACAGCTCAGCCCCTCTCTTTACCCGAGTGTCCAGAACCCACGCCCGGAGATTGCCTGAAACGACTACAAAGTCGATCATCGATCTCCTACCTAGGGTGTCCTGATGCCAGGTGTACTGATGGACACCTTTGTGTTCGAACATGGTGTTTGTTATGGACAAACTATGACGTGCACAGAAGTCCAACAACAAAACACAGCTCGGGTTCAGGTCAGGGAGGCCATTCCTACCAATCACGCCTCTCCAGGTGCCACTGTCATTGCCCACGTGGGCATTGAAGTCCCCCAGGAGGACAACGGAGTCTCCCGTTGGGGCACTTTCCAGCACCCCTTCAAGAGACACCAAGAAGGCCGGGTACTCCGAACTGCTGTTCGGCCCGTAAGGCGAAACTACAGTCAGAGACCTGTCCCCCACCCGAAGGCGAAGGGACACGACCCTTTCGACCACCGGTATGAACTCCAACACCTGGCGGCTGAGCTGGGGGCTCATGAGTAAGCCCACCCAGCCTGTCGCCTCTCACCATGGGCAACTCCAGAGTGGTAGAGAGTCCAGCCTCTCTCGAGGGACTGAGTTTCAGAGCCTAGGCTATGCGTCGAGGTGAGCCCAACTATATCTAGTCGGTATCTCTCAACCTCTCGCACCAGCTCAGGCTCCTTCCCTCCCAGAGAGGTGACATTCCATGTCCCAAAAGCCAAATTCCATGACCGGGCTTTGGGCCACCGAGGCACTCACCTTCGACTGCCACCCAAACCACAATGCACCGGCCCCTTCAGAGCTCCCCTGCAGGTGAAGGGCCCACTGGGGAATGGTCCCACGTGGCTCCTTCGGGTTGGGCCCGTGGGAGGGGCCCCGGCCACCAAAAGTTCCTCTTGACCACAGTAATGGTGTTTCTGATCCCGGGATGACATTGGAGTGGCGATGAGTGACACCAGTGGAGAACCTTGGATCGGAGAGACACAGAAACAAACAGCAGACCAGGGGGATATTCAGGAGGAATTTGAGCAGAAACCAAAGCTTGTCTTACTTAATCCTCAACATTGATGTTGATTATGCCAAGACGGACTGTAGGGGGCAGGATAAAACCAGGATTGCTTTCAGTGGGAATGTCGTCATCCCTGCGAGACAAGGCATCAGCTTTTGTATTTTTAGAACCTGGACGGTAAGACAAAGAAAACTTGAAACAATTAAAAAACAGTGACCATCTGGCTTGTCGTGAATTCAGCCTTTTGGCAGAACGAAGATATTCCAAATTCTTATGGTCAGTGAACACTACTGGACCCCTCAAGCCAGTGACGCCACTCCTCAAAAGCCAATTTGATTGAGAGCAGTTCACGGTCCCCAACATCATAGTTACGCTCAGCGCTTGACAAACGACGAGAAAAGAACGCACATGGGTGGACCTTGTTTTCTTCCTCAGATCAGGGAGACAGGACAGCGCCTACCCCATGGTCTGATGCATCCACTTCCAACATGAACTGCATCTCTTCATTGGGTATCAGAAGCACAGGAGCAGAAGAGAAACGGTCTTTGAGGTTCTTGAAGCTCTCATCAGCCTCAGAGGTCCATTCAAATCGCCTCTTTGTTGAGGTGAGGTTGTGAAGGGGTGCTGCTATTCTGCTAAACCCCTTTATGAACTTTCGATAAAAATTGGCAAATCCAAGAAAACGTTGGAGATGCTTGCGAGAAACAGGAACAGGCCAACTGAGCACTGCCTCCACTTTAGACCTGTCCATTTCTACTCTGCCTTCTGAAATCTTCAATCCAAGAAACGAGACTGATGACATATAGAACTCACATTTTTCAGCTTTGACATACAGTTGATTTTGAAGTAGTCTTTGCAACACTTGCCGTACATAGTGCACATGCTCCTCCATGGATTGCGAGAAGATTAAGATGTCGTCAAGGTAGACAAAGAAAAAGTTGTTTATCATGTCACCCAGGACATCATTCACCAGAGTCTGAAAAACGGCAGGAGCGTTGGTCAGCCCAAAAGGCATGACCAGATATTCATAGTGTCCACTGGGTGTGTTGAAGGCAGTTTTCCATTCATCACCTTCCCTTACACGAATGAGATGGTAAGCATTCCGTAGGTCAAGTTTGGTGAAGAATTTGGCACCTTGCAACAGTTCAAATACAGAATTCATGAGAGGAAGCGGGTATCTGTTTTTAACAGTGATCTCATTTAATCCTCTGTGGTCAATACATGGTCTAAGGCCGCCATCTTTCTTTTTTACAAAGAAAAACCCAGCTCCTGCAGGTGAAGACGATGGTCGGATAACGCCCGCTTTCAGAGAATCGTTGATGTAGCTCTGCATGGCTTCACGTTCTGGAACAGACGAGTACAGACGTCCCAGGGGCGGCATGGTTCCTGGAAGTAGATCAATTTTACAATCAAAAGGTCTGTGAGGAGGTAAAGCTGTAGCCTTGACTTTGTTGAAAACTTCCTTGAATTCAAGATAGTGGGTAGGGACTTTAGAGAGATCAGGATAAATGTCATCCGACGAGGTTGTGACACATGGGTTAGTTGCTGCTTTTAGACACTCCTTGGGACATGAGATTCCCCGCTCAAAATTTTAATTAAGGACCAATCAATGTGTGGATTGTGTTTTCTTAACCAAGGAAGGCCAAGGATAACAGGAAGTTTGGGTGAAGTTATCACATGGAAAGAGAGCTCTTCGTAATGGTTGTGTATTTGAAGTTCAACGGTTTCAGTGACATAAGAGCTACTGTGAATCAAATGGTCATCTACAGCATGAACCTTGATAGTTTCTGCCAGAATTTTACATCTTAATCGATGATGGGACATAAATGTTGAGTCAATGAAATTGCAGTCTGAACCGGAATCAATAAATGCTGTGATCTTGATAGACCGAGCACCAATATGTATTTCGGCTGGGATAGACAGCCCAACCTTAGAGGAGGACACATGATTTTGGCTCAGACACGCCCTCCTCTCTGGTGCCGAGCCCTGTCTTTTACAGGACATGTTCCAACCCGGTGTCCAGCCTCTCCACAGTAGAAGCATAGATTTTGTTTTTGTCTTCTCTCTCTCTCCTCTGGGGATAGCCTCAAGTAACCCAGCTGCATCGGCTCTACAGCTTCCTCTTCACTCCCTCTGGTGGTTCCTGCCGATGTTCTGTCTGTCTTGAAAAACAAGGGTTTTATGGTAAATTGTCTCCTACCCTTCTCTCGCCGTCTGTCTCTCATTATCTCTCATCATACCGTTGGCGCCGCGGATGGCTGCCTCGGTGTGTTGGTGCACGCTGGTTCGTTTTTTTTTTTTTTTACGGTGTTTTTTGTGTTGGCTCTCGGTGCTTTTGAAAAAGTGGGGCTCGTGAACATCAGGGAAAACACTGCAGCGGATTTATTTCTCAACGTTTTGCTCCCAACTCTGGAAATGTTGAGGGCGCCGACGGCTCGTACTCGCACTTTGGCGCTTCTATTGGAAGCCACCCGACGGATCCAGAGCGGAACGCCCTCAGGCCCGTGGAGCTGCACATCTTCCATGTAGTCTAACCGACTGAACGCAAGGGGCCGGTCCGTTTGTGGTCCAGTGGATCCCAGACGTCCTGCCGCACTGCCAGGTGGGGGAGCTGCGGATCGGTTTCGAGTTCGGTCACCGGCGGAGTGACTGGCCGGATCGCGGTGTCACAAAGGGGATGGCGGTGAAAGGAAGCGGCAAGCTGGACTTTAATCAGGCAAAAGGCAAACAGTCCGCTGAAATCCTGTTGGTAGTTTAACGGTCCTCCAGTCCGTCCTCCCATCACTCACCTTCACTGACAACCACTGCAGGGGTGGAAACCTCCACCAGGAGCTCCTTTTGGACTTTGTTGATTTCCCATGCTTGCATTTACATTTATGTGTTGTTGTAGATTTGTTGTACATTTGTTTGTCTGTGCACTTTTTATGTGCATTGCATTTGTTCGTTTCCTGTGCTTGGCGCCGCGGATGGCTGCCTCGGTGTGTTTTCGTGTGCGTTGGGTGCCATCATCACCAAGACAAATTCCTCGTATGAGTAATCATTCTTTGCAATAAAGTTGCTTCTGATTCTGATTCTGATTCTGCGGTCGATGCGGGAAGCCAGTTCCACCAATGCGTCAAAAGAGGTAGGACGATCTCGTGCAGCCAACTCATCTTTGATGAAATCATTTAAGCCTTGGTAGAAGACGTCGGTGAGAGCTCTCTCTCCCCAGGAACAATCAGCAACCAGGGTCCGAAACTCTATGGCATAATCATCAACAGAGCGATTATTTTGAGACAGACGTGGCAAGTTGAGGCCAGCCTCAATCTCAGGGGTAACATGATCAAATACTTGTCTCAGGGCATCTGAAAAATGTTTAAAAGAGGAACACACTTGGGATCGGCGGCACCCCACCCAGCAGTTCCCCATCGACCTGCTTTGCCCGTGAGAAACGATATACCATAAGTCACTTTAGCAGATTCAGACGGAAACCTTGATGGCTGTGCAGTAAAATAAAGGTCACATTGAGAAATAAAAGTTCGATATTGGGCAGGGTCACAGGAAAAACGCTCGGGGGGTGCTACAGGACATTCCTGATAGGTTCCTCCTTGTGTACTCACCCTGGCAGAGCTGGCAGATTTAACAAAACCTGAGAGAGCAGCAACTTCTTTACATAATTCATTCATTCTTGAGAAAAGCGATCCTCATGTTTGGACAAGGTTGCTTCCACCTGAGCTCTCCACTCTAATGTGCCTTTGGGGTCCATAGTGGCCAGTTCGTTCTGTAGTGATTTACTGAGTCGGACACCCAAGGAGGAGCACACTGAGGACTAGATATTTACAGTTTATTATGCTCAAGGTGGTGTGGAAAACGTGTTGCTGCCAGATGCACAGGGGAGTCTGTAACAAAAACACAAGAGAGTTATTTGAGGTCAAATGAAGGGAACAAAATACAGGTGTTGGTATAACCTCCAGGAGAGTAGACTTTGGGGTGTCAATATGGAGACTGAGGGCAGTGAAGGCTCTTGTAAAATCCAGGCAAGGGTCATACACGTAGGTCCAATCCAGAAATGCAACATACCAGGGGAGCAGACTTGAATCCAAAATCCAGGGTCAGAAAAGGGTCAAAACGAGCAGGACGGAAGAAGCAGACTTGAGAGAGCTTGAGCAGACTTGAGAGCTTGAGCAGACTTGAGAGCTTGAGCCGACCTGAGTCATGGCAGAAAGCACAACGAACTGGCAGGAAAGGAAGAGGAGGAGAGAAACTTAAATAGTCCAGGGACTCAGCTGTGTGGAATCAGCAATCAGGGAACCGGAGCGCAGGAACAGGAAGTCCAGAGTGAAAACCCCACAGATTCTGACGCTGGTAAATGATCAGTTATGTCACAAATCACAAGTCCATTCATATGAGTGTTTTCTATGTTATTTGTGAATATATTATCAATAAGAGTAGTACTTTGAGCAGTGATTCTGCTGGGTCTAGTTATGGTTGGATATAAACTCATACTGTACATTCTGCTGATAAATTCATCTGTTGTTTTACGGTTTCCAGGGTTCATCAGATCTATATTGAAATCTCCACAGATAAACAATATTTTGTTATTTTGAGTGAAACATTTTTTCCATCCAGTCACTGAACACTTCTAAGCTTGACCCTGGCGACCTGTATATACAGCTTACAATGACATTTTTCCCTGATTCATTACATACTTCAATTGTAATATATTAGAGTAATCCATTGACTGCAACTGACATTTTATCCATTACTGTGAACTTCATATTTTTTTGCACATAAATTGCGACTCCTCCGCCTTTTTTGTTTACTCTGTTCACAGAACGAAGTTCGTAGTTTTCCAATTCAAAGTCAGCGTCCTTGTTGCAGCTAAACCAAGTTTCAGATATGGTTGTAATGTTAAAGGAATGTTCCAGATTCTGTAAATAGTCCGTGATGTCTCCAAAGTTGGTGTACATACTTCTGCTGTTAAAGTGGATGATTGACAGTCTTCCTTCTGGATTAACAGAGTTTTTAAACTCATCTATCCTGTAATATTTGCAGTCCAGATTAACAGTGGAAAAGAATTGATCAGGGTCTATGTCATCTTACAGGTTGTTATCATTATCACTGAATATGTTAAGCTCAGGTTGCTGACGGTTCAGATCTCTCTGAAAGTCGTGCTCACAGTTGACTGTTGTAGAGATTGTGTTGTTTTTATCGGCCATTGTTAGTGAAGTTTGTCTCCTCACCTCGTAGACCAGCATTCATACTTATCTCCTGTTTAGACTGCAGTAGGAACAAACTTCTCCAGCTCCTCCAGGCTTCTGATGATGATGACCTTGGCTTGCTCAGGAGAGCCACAAAGCTTGGCGAAGACTTTCCCGTCACGTGTCCGGGTGTTTTGGAATTTTCCAATTTTTCTCAGGCAGCGGGCCGTTCGGGCGATGTCAGCATGTTGCAAATGTGAAAGTGTGTGGACCATAGGAAATTATTGATTTCCTTTAAGAGACACCCAGAGTCGTTACCTGAGGGGAGGGTGGTACCAGAGCTCTGTCTATATTCTGAAAAAAAAAACTGTTAATTTTAGAAAAAGTAGATGTAGATGTCCTATGAGAAGGAGCTCAATTATCTCACTGTTGGGTCTTACATAATTATAGGTGAACATGGATTCAATGTCTGAAAGGCAAGTGGAGAGGGAAGAGGGAGAAGATGTTGAATTGGGTTTGCTAGACAGTATGTCACCAGTAAATTAATGGAACTTGATGCTAAATGTCCTTAGAATATTACCAAGAGGAAGTATATAGGTAATAAAAGCAGAGGCCCCAGGACAGAGCCCTGGGACACACTTGAAGTGATGGTTGGAAGCTGGTGGTGAATTCAATTCAATTCAATTCAATTTTATTTATATAGCCCAAAATCACAAAGAGATTTGCCTCATTGGGCTTCAAAATATAAACAATTGTTAAAAACTAAACAGACTAAATAAACTGGTTATCCCTGCCCTTAGACCCTCCCTCCCGGTAAGGAAAAACTCCTAAAAAAACCTGAGTCAGGAAAAAAGAAGAAACCTTAGGGATTCCCACATGAAGGAGAGATCCTATCCCAGGACGGACAGGCGATACCAGAACAGTCAAAGAAAAATTTGCTTCTACAACTACGAATCTAAGAGTTCATTCAGATAAAGCTGAGGGACGAGTGATAGAATAGAATAGAATAGAATAGAATAGAATAGAAAATACTTTATTAATCCCTTTGGAGGTCCTCAGGGAAATTCAAGTACCAGTGT
>NC_050514.1:7975835-8069132 GCF_002922805.2 Oryzias melastigma
GGATATGTGGTTCAACCGAGCTGTGGCTGCTGGTCAGCCTGGCTATAGTACTAAAGAGAAATCTTGGGTTATTTGCATTTTCTGCTATCAAAGTTGAGTATGTGAATGATTTGGAGCAGGATGAACTCAGTCCTGTGCAGGGTTGGGCATGAATTGGGTTTTATGCGGTTCTGGTGCCAAAGCGGTTCTTTGGTTTCAGTTCCTAATCGATGCCAATTTCTGTACTTCAGTAATACAAAATAATAATGGATTGGATTTATCTGCGCTTTTCCAGACGCTCAAAGCGGTTACATTGTATATCCATTATTCATTCACACCTCATTCATACTTGGTGATGGTAAGCTACTACTGTAGCCACAGCTGCCCTGGGGCAGGCTGACAGAGGAGTGGCTGCCAGTACGCGCCTACGGCCCCTCTGACCATCACCAGAACATTCATACGCATTCACACACCAATGGAGCCACACTGGAGGCAAGTAGGGTTAAGTGCCTTGCCCAAGGACACAACGACACTTGGCTGGCGGGAGCCGGAATCGAACCGCCTATCCTTCGATCATTGGCCGACCCGCTCTACCACCTGAGCCGACCCGCTCTACCACCTGAGCCACTGCCGCCCTAATAATGCCTATATCTTCCCAAATCAAAACATTTTTATTCTCATGTCACATATTAACGCATGGTTAAGGTCTCCGCGTCAAAATTGTCATTTTTGGGTGACGTTTTTTGACATGCTGGGTGTTCCTAGTAAATAAGAGCTCTACAATCTCTGAAGCGCAAACCGATGGCCCCGTCCCTCTTTCACCACAAACTGGTGGCCCGTCACTCTTTTGCCACGCGGCGAATTCGCTGCTCGCCACCTGTCAAAGATATGATCTTGAGCTTGTCTGAGGTGTTACGGGGCTTTAATCTCACTTGGGGGTGTGTCTGCATAACAGCTGCTTCCACTGTTTCTGTGTCTCTGTGACTGAGTTTAAAGGCTGTTTCACATTAACCTGATAGGAGGAAAAATAGGGGACCTTTTTATCATCATTATTATTATTAATATTATTATTATTGTCTCTACGAAAATAAGTAAAATATCACAGTTAAGAAGAGCTGCTTCCTGCGGGTGTCTCTCTCCCGGTGTGTGGAGCGGGCGAGCTCCACTGAAGTCCGGGAGGGCGTCTGGCTGCAGCCAGAGAACCGCCGTGCTGCGACAGGACAAAACGCTGGTATTGGATCCAAATTTTCTCGCTGATCAGGTCACTGAAAACGTCACAAACTTCTGTGATCTGCTGTGAAATGCAGCCAGACATTCGAGCGCTGCGTGTGGCGCGCTCTTGTGCTCACCCTGTCACCGTTCTTATGTGAGCCCGCCCACTATCACAGGAAAGGCAGAAAGGATTGGCTAGAACTCCAAAGTTCTGAAAGGAGTAGAAGTGACATGTCCTAAGACCAATAGACTTTCACTCAAACTTAGCACCGAAATGCGGCACAGCTTGCATTTCCAGCACTCTCTTCCTTTATACTATCAATAACAGTCAAATGGTTCCAGTATTTTCTTCTTTTCTGACGCCTCTCATTTTCCTTTACGTTTTGTGTTGATGTTGTCTCTACCTACTTGACTCTTGCCCTGCTGCACGTGTAACACAAAAAAGAAGAAATAAGGAAAAAGAAAATAGGTGTCTTGGTGTCTTGTTTTTTATCTCTTTCTATCAGTTTCTTTTTGTCCCTGTTAAATATTTTTACATTGCAATTCTTGAAGTTTAATTCAATATTTCCCCTCTCTGCGTGTGGATATCGAGGTCTCTGACGGTGTCCTCCAATCAGATGTTTAGTAACTAACATCAATTCAATGGCATAATCCCGGAGGTTTTCCCACACCACCCCTGCCATCGCACCACACCCCCCCAGGGGGTCGCACCCCTCCATTTGAGAAACACTGGTTTAGGAATCCAAGTGGAGTGAAATGCCCAAGGTCGAATATTCCTTCTTCGGCTCCAGATTTACAGCCGTCCTTCTGGTTTGAACAGTGTTTACAGTGTCTGCAGACTTTGAATTGAATTGAAGTTTATTAATATCACAAGGATAAATTAATTTGTTGTGACACATGAAACACTTCAGTGGGAGGAGTGGTAGGCAGGGAGGCGTGGATGAGGTCCACGCAGATCAACAGAAAGGACTACGGGTGACAGGTCTGAATCCGGACCACCGCACCGTGGAGCAGCTCACACTTGATCCTCACAGCAGAGCCGCCCTCCAGTGCGGATGTGCGCCGGGCCGCACCACCTGTCGCTGATGTTCGCCGCGAGCCCCCGCCTTTCATCTTTCCACTCTCCGCCTCACTCCCATCCACACACAGAAGCCCGAAACCCACAATGAGACCACAGAGTCCAGAGTTAGTCCATCCAATGTCACGTCTCCGTGAAGCACACGACGCTGCACTCCCCAAACTCCGCCGCAGCCACGCCAGCGCAGAAAGATCACCGATCTGGAGCTGTCGTCCAGCTCCGGAGCTCCCATCCAGATCCGCAGCCCCTCTTCTCCCTTGGATCTCCCCGGACTGTCCAGTGTCTCCGCGCATATAAAGGCAATGCCGCTCAGAGCCTTGAGCCGACCACGGGCGCAAAATTGGAGCCGTTGCCGAATCTGTTGGGGTTAACGAGCAGGGCCGAAAAAATCCAGACAAATAAGTAAAAAAGAAAATCCAATGAAAAAAACAATAAAGAATAAAGGTGACAAAAAAAGTCATCCAAGCAGAGTCGGACCAAGACAGAGTCAGGCCAAGCTCCAGCTACCAAAAAACAATGCCACAAAAGAAAGGATGCCGGGAAATACCACAACAGGCAGCTGCTTGAACAGCACCAACGGCCCAACCAAAAAGGTCAGGTCAATGATCCCAAATGGAAGATAATCTGGTCAGGAGTGACAGACTGTATCAAAATCTGCACTTAGATCTAGAAGAATAAGGACCAATAGGAATTTGAAGTCAGCTGGAAAGACAAGGTCACTGGTTATTTTTTAGAGCTGTTTCAGTGCTGTCTCAGGGTTGGAAACCAGACTGGAAGGGTCCATAGAGAGTGTTACTGATGAGAACTGCAAAGCACCTCCACGTTTGAGGAAAGAGGAGCCATAGAAAAAGACCCATAGAACCAGGTGGATTTTTTTTTCATTGGATTCTATTATAAAGGAATAAAGGAATATAAGTACTTTTGTACATGTTAATGAATGGGGATAGAACGGAAAGGGAAACTGGCATGAATTATGAACTGGTTACTGCTGTACTGACCTGAAAGACAGCTAGGTTGTGAGGCTTAGTGTTGCTAAAATCTGTGAGTTCTGACTTTATATACTTAAATTCATGGGATCTTTGGGACCAGGAGGAGATAAAGATGAAGTGAGGTGAGAGAGACCGTTGGTGGTGATATGTAACCATCTACATTAAAGTGGGGTCATCTGGACCCCACAAGACAACGCGCTAAAGTTTTTTTTTTGTGATTTTTTTTTTATCTTCACTGTTGTCCATGGCAGACATGAAATCCTGTCCACCTTTGTCATGGGAGGATAACACATCAATGTAAGGGTCGGGTCATCTGGACCCCATAAGAGAGCACAAGGGTTAAAGAAGAGACAAAGGAAACAGGATAATAGTGATTGAAGATTTTAGCACTGATGAGGGCCCAAAGGTAGCTATATCTAAGAGATATAGAGAGGTCAAAGGTGCTGGGGCTGGCCCTCCTTTTTGAACTTACACTGAAACTTCAGAGTAGTACTTACTACTTTACAGCAAGTACTTTTTGCGCAATCCAGCAACATCAGCTTCTGTAGTAATGTTACACCCCTTACAGGTCCAGCTGCTACTGACAGAAAGTCAGTCAGACTTTTACCATGAACGTGGAATCTGAACAGAGGGAGGAGACCTTTGGCCTGAGCTATCTGCAACAAGCTTCTGAAAAGGCTGAAAGTATAATGTTTGTCGACGTATATGTTTGTGAAGTATATGTTTTTGTCGACTTACCTGCCGAACAAAAACAAAAATTCAGCCCTACACTACTGCAAACTTCAGCTCCCATATAATTAGAAAAGCTCATTTAACAACTCCCTTAAAAACGGAAAGTTGTCAAGAATAAAAAATGAACTGACAAATGTCAAACAACCTTCAGATTGTACATGACTTTTTACATGTAGAGCTGGACTTTTTAACAGGAGAGTCAAAAGAATAGTGCTCCCTTAGCCTCCAGCTTCCAGTTCCTTTTTTATTAGATCGATTTTGTAGGGACATCAACAAAGACAAACAGTAAAGCAACTATCCCATACCAACATATCACAAAGCTTTTAGGATCCACTAATTACCAGCATTCCTCCCTAGATAGGCTCTAATTACAGATGCTTCTTGGTTTGCTTGATGTTTGGGAACAAAAGGTCCTTCCATCAATCTTTGAGCAGCAGACAGATATTCAGACTTCCCTCTCCGCAGAAAATTCCATCAGTTTTGTTGGGAAAACCCCAAGGCACTCCCAGGCCAGGCGGAGACAGCCTCCTTCCAGCGGATCCAAAGTATTCTCCTGAGAAGCTTCCAAAGAGTTGATGGAGACACCTCAACAGGTCTCTTAATACAGAGGAGCAGCAGCTGGACTCTGGGCTCCTCATCACATCTTTAAGGGAGCGTCCAGCCACCTTGCAGAGGAAACTCTTGTCCTGATGATTCAGATTAAATTCAGATAACTTTGACTGAACGTCAGCACAAGTAAAGGCCTACACGTACAGAACTTTGTTAAAGCACATTCATCAGCATAAATACATGAAATAGAAATAAACAGATCAGTCATTAAAATCAATAATAGACCAACAATCATGAGAACAGACCGACCGTTCAATCAAGAATGGAAGGCAGTGATTGTTTTTTTTTCAAGAAATTTGGAGTTTATCATTAGCTTAAGCTTGTTATCATTCAAAACAAAGTACATTTAATTCTTTATAAGCAAAAACAAAACTATCAATATTATCACACAACTCATGCAAATTCTCAGACACGAAGGAGAAATGGAAAGGAGTTACTCATGTTTTGCATCATAAACATCGTCTTATGAGGTTTTTTTTCCAAAACCTTAAACAGTATTTGTATCAGCGAAATATGACTTTCTTTGTAGCTCGTTCAGATAGGTCACCTCACAAGTCAATCACATCCACGTGTCATTTTTTAGCCAATCAGGGCTATTTGATCCATCCTCTGCCTCCTTTCTCCAGCTGCAGACATACCTGAGTGGCAGATGCTTTAAAACAGATTTATCTTTTTGCACAAATGCTTATGGACCCTCTAAGGCCAAGGCCCCTCGGGCTCCAGTCCAGCTAAGCCCTATTGATAATGCAGGCCTGGGTGTGAGCTTTCTCCGCTTCAGTTCTTCACTCTGAAATGTGTCACATTATAAATGTAGCTAAACAAAAAGACAGCATGTCATGGGATTGCCTCTTCTACAGAGAGGAACATCCAGGAGTAAAAATATCCACCCATGGGTGTCTTAAATCAGCCTTAATGTCTGATTGCAAAGATCTGTGAATTTCAGATTTCCTGTTTGGAGGAGGATTGTGTCTCAGTTTGTGTGTGAGATTCTCACCAGCTCATTGTGTATCTGAAAAAGTATTTATATTCCTGCGTGTGTGCACAGGGCATGCGTGGTTGAGCACGTTGTGGGCGATTTGTGCAGCAGATTCAAACCCCTCAGCTCTCTCTCTCTTTTTCTCCATCTATCTCTCTCGCCCTCACTCCTTCTTCCCTTCTGAGTTGAGCAACAGAAACACATTTATCCGCAAGCAAGGCTCCAGTCCTGACATAGGTAGATGTGGATTTCTTCCTCTTCTAGTCAGTGCTGGCATGTTCAGTCATTTCATAATTGGAGTGTTTTCTATCCCGTTAACTCTTCCCGCCTCTTGAACATTTTTGGTAATGGGATTGGAAGCTAAATGCTTTTTATTGTGAGCAAAGTGGAGGGACGTAGTTCCAGAGTAATCCTAGAAATGTTGTGAACTTCTTTGAAACAATTTTCCTATGTCTTCCTCAGGATAACTGTGCCAGAGTGCTTCTCGCTCGAGGAGCTGACAAGGAGGTGAAGAACTACAACTGCCAGAGTCCTTTCCAGGTAGTCCTTAACATCAAACATATTTTCATTTGTTTATTTAAGAGGATTTATATCAGCTGTCGGTGTGTATATGTGTATCTATATATATATATATATATATATATATATATATATATATATGAGTGTGTGTGTGTGTTTGGTGAGCAACACAATTTCTTCACCTCATTTGTTGCTATGGCAACAGTGCAAAATGAAGGTCAGTTTCCACCGCAGATGTAAATGTTGGCCAATAAAAGGCCAATTGAAATGAGACTGTTTCCAGATTTCCAAAATTAGAACATAACAAGTCTAGAGTGTAAGTGAACATCATGAGAACATCATATTATAAGGTTTGTTTTTTTTCTATGAAACCATTTCAAACAGCAAAAGAACATGTCTTTTCCTGAAGTGATGGTTTATTCAGAAGAGTGATGGTGGAAGAGCGTTAGGTTTGAGTGGTCAAGTCTTACTTATTCAGGTGAACCAGATCTTGTCCTCTAGGTACACGCCCAGGTGAAAGGCCTCCTATAAGCAGGAACTACAGCAGATGAACTCTGGTTTGATTACAGATGATTTCATGGAGTTCATGAAAGGTCAGCTGACAAAAAGGCCTTTTTGTCCTTTTGTTTTTAAACCTGAGTCCTTCTGCTTTAGTTCCTGCTTAGTCAAAAGGGTCTGTGCCAACTGAACTCTCAATCATCAATCTTCCACCACCATGCTCTACACTTAAAGTGAGATGTTTGCAGTATGAAAAAGAGCCAGTGCTTCATCAGCCACACTGTAGAAATTGAGACACATTTTTTATTTGCTTTATTGCCAGTTTTTGTGCAGTGCAGGTGTAACCGGTTCATCTTTGTTGGTCTGCGTTGTGTTCAGGTCAGGTGAATAAAGATGAGGCTGATGCTGATTAAATTTTCTTAATTCTGGTTGACAGGAAAACAAATGTTACACTGCTGTCCGGGATTTTCCCCAGTGTTTCCCCCTAACGACTGAAAATTGCACGAAAAAGAAAGAAAAATCAACACAAAAATAAAAGAAAAATTGCATCAGAATGGAGCATCAGCTCATTTAGAGCGGCTAACAAAAGTGAATAACAAAAATAGCACATCACAAACTGAGGAAAATGAATGCAGCAAATCTACTTTTTTAGATCCAAATAAAACACATTAAAAAACGGTTTAAGCAAAAATATAATTACGAAGAACGGTCACAAGGAGAAGCACATCTTAGCTCTGCCATGGCCCTCAGCAGTCTGAGTGCGGATGCTCAGTACTATCTGCTGTGTCACTGTGGGGAGTTCAAGTACCGTCGGATAGACAAACTCCCAGGTAGGAATGTTCAGAAAAAAACTATTTACATTGAATTTGGTGGAATTAAATAAACTGTAGAAAACACCTGTTACACAGGGTCTGAACTTGCAGACTGGTGAGGTATTTGTTTGAGTTTTCCTCATGTGGTTAACATTTTGAACTATACAATAGGAACGTCAGATTACATTGAAAATCCTCAAACCTTTTCTGGTCTGACAAGTAGGAAAAGCTCCTTTTTTTTAAATTACCTTTGACATTTGGTTTAAAACTTGACTGTTGCAGAGCTGAAAACCTGAACAACAGCTGATAGCTAAAGATCAATGTTTCCTGTTCCCCTCCAAACTCTGAGCATGAGTCCAGGCGAAGATGTTTAACCACAAACATCTTTCTTTTTCATTTGTGGCAAAAAGAGATGCAGTAAAGGAGCGTAAAGGTAATCACCAGGACTGATTGATGCTAGCCAGCTGGTTGGTATAGATTTTTTTATTTCATCGTATTTTTACACTTTGTAACTATAACAAGAGTAGTTAAGTAATAAAGCCACATAACAAAGATTAGTCATAGTCACATAAGTGATCAAAGGCTGGTGAAGCTAAATCATCCATCCATCCATTCATCCATCCATTTGTCTATTCATGCATCCATCCATCCATTTATCCATCTATCATCTGTCCATCGATCCATGTATCATCCGTCCATCCATCCATCCATCCATCCATCCATTCATCCATCCATCCATTCATCTATCCATCCATTCATCTATTCATCCATCCTTTCATCCATCCATTCATCCATCCATCTGTCCATCCATCCATCCATCCATCTATCATCCATCCATCCATCTATCATCTGTCCATCCGTCCATCCATCCATCTATCATCCATCCATCTGTCCATCCATCCATCTATTATCCGTCCATCCTTCCATCTATCATCCGTCCATACGTCCATCCATCCATCTATCATCCGCCCATCCATCCATGTATCATCCGTCCATCCATCCATCTATCCATCCATTCATCTATTCATCCATCCATTCATCCATCCATCTATCATCCATCCATTCATCCTTCCGTCCGTCCATCAGCCATTCATCTATCCATCCATTCATCCATCCATCTGTCCATCCATCCATCCATCCATCCATCATCCATTTATCCATCCATCTGTCCATCATCCATCCATCCATCCGTCTATCCATCCATCCATCTGTCCATCCATCCATCCATCTATCATCCGCCCATCCATCATCTATCCATCCATTTATCCATCCATCCATCCTTCCGTCCTTCCCTCCATGGAATGACGTTGATCGTGTTAACGGTTGAAAAGTTACAGTGTGTTAAAGATTTTGTGTTTAAGGGTCATCGGTGACGCCTCAGGTGTCTTAACAACAATTCGAATTAAATCATAATTTGTTTTTAATGATCTGATTCATAATTGATTTTATGGTTTCACAGTAAACACTGAGATGTTTGTGGGTGATGATATTTCCTGGTGCAACATGCACACAGTGTTTGCAAAAAAGGCTGACGGAGGTCTGCTTCAGCAGCAGCTTAACCATCCCAGTGGAAAAAGCCCAGAAGAACTGAGAGCTGCTGAGCTGGCATGTTTGACTCATAACCTACGCCTGAGTTCCAAAAGAGCCTTTTTTAGGCTGGAGTTTATGAGAGGCAGTCCCAGGGGCTCCTTGAATGTCCTCTGCATCCACTCAGAACCTTTCATTAGTCCGAGCTTCTTGAGGGGATTGAGCGCAGGTTTAGCAGAGATCACACGGCTTCAGCTGCTGCCGGCCGCAGCTCTTAAACCTGCTGATTTATTTGTCCCACTTGTTTTTGGGCAAAGTTCAGAAGGCAGACTGAATCCTCTTTTGAGGAAGAAGTTTGTGCTGGAGCTTGGACACTCACAGCTGGTGTTATTTGATCTGGTTTGTCTGCTCGGTTACATGAACATTGTCAGTCAAATTCTCCTATTCTGCTGGTGTGTTCTGAGAGAAAAAAAACCCTCCCCGTCCTCATCCAGGCATGTTGCATATTCAGAGCCCTGATTATCTAAGCAGGTCATTGAATCATCAAGTTTGATCAGGCTTAGCTGAAGCGGAGCATTGGTGGGAGCTTGCTGCTTCACTCCTCGTGATCCACAATCCAAAGGAAAGTTCTGCGTTGGTCTCACAGCAGGAGAGTGGTGCTGTTGATGTTTACAGATTCATACAAGAAGCTTTAACTGGTGCTCAGGAAAATAAAAGCTTTGATCCATTTTCTGTGTATTAAATAGATAATTTAAAACTGACAGCATAATCTGCTTTTCTCTGCTTTTAACGCATTACATATTTTCCTGTGAAAGAACAAACATGTTTTACAACTTCAGCAGTCATGTTGGCATCAGTATTTCAGGAGTAAGAGTGTCCTTGCATAGACATACACATGGAAGATTGTTTCTTTCTTTTTGATGTGTTTTTTTGTATAAAATGCAGAGAAGAAGCTGCAGTTCTCTCCTTCCTCTGGACTCAAAGGCAGAACAACCACCAGATACTAGACATTTTGGACTCTCACTTGTTATGGAGTGGGAAACAAATGGCTCTCCTGCTCTTACTATCTTTATCATTGTTGCACTCTCCACCTACACATGAATCCAAGAGCTGAATCCAACAAGTTTATGCCTGTTTTCTGACCAGTAAACTCCTGGAAATGCAAGGAGCTGAGGCAGAGAAAGAACTGAGGAACTTGTGCATCAAAAGCAGAAAGTGCATCAGATTATTAGGAAGTGAGGAGCATTGTGACTTGATGGTCTCAGGGAAAAAAGCAGAGGAAAAATCCACAGAAAAGGTCAGTTTATTTTCAGTCATGCTTTATACAGCTGATGTTTGATAAAAGTAAAATCATTTTCTGTTCTAATATTAATATTTTCTGCAGAATGATTTCTGAATATGGATCAATTCTGCTTCACTTTGCTAAAACTGATGTTGAGGAATTTTGGAAACAGTCACCTGCTGATTTAGTTAAAAAATGAATTTTGATTGCAAAAATAAATAACATACTTAAAAAATGGAAAAAACTAACAGCTACACTACACAACTAAATTGTCTAAAAACATTAAATCTTTTAGGTTTGATTCCCTCTGACAGGCTGGTGACCTGTCCAGGGTGTACCCTGCCTTTGCCCAACAGTAGGTGGGTTAGACTCTTGCAGCCCCGGGATAAAATGGGTTAAGAACATTGATGGATGGTGTTCTGTCTAAACAACCTGAAACATTTTGCTGCAACAAGAAAGACAAGAGAGAGTGGTCAGAAATAAGATTTTACTTGCAAGGAGAAACAGACAGAGAATGTTGAAACCAGTCTCCATTCCGCTGTGAAGGCCCTCCATCGAAATCCTCCTTTTATAGATACACTCAAAAATATAAACGCAACACTTGTGTTTTGCTCCCATTTTTCATGAGATGGACTTAAAGATCTCAAATTCATTCCAGATACACAATATTACCATTTCTCTCAAACATTGTTCACAAATCTGTCTAAATGTGTGATAGTGAACACCTCTGGTTTGCTGAGATAATCCATCCCACCTCACAGGTGTGCCACATCAAGATGCTGATCAGACATCATGATTGGTGCACAGGTGTGCCTTAGACTGCCCACAATAAAAGGCCACCCTGAAATGTGCAGTTTTCTTGCTTTATTGGGGGTCTGGGGACCAAGAACCAGTCAGTATCTGGTGTGACCACCATTTGCCTCATGCATTGCAACACATCTTCTGCACATAGAGTTCATCAGATTGTCAATTGTAGCCTGTGGAATGTTGGTCCACTCCTCTTCAATGGCTGTGTGAAGTTCCTGGATATTAGTAGGAACTAGTACACACTGTCGTATACGCCGGTCAAACACATCCCAAACATGCTCAATGGGTGACATGTCTGGTGAGTATGTTAGCCAAGCAAGAACTGGGACATTTTCAGCTTCCAAGAATTGTGTCCAGATCCTTGAACATGGGGCCGTGCATTATCTTGTTGAAACATGAGGTGATGTTCATGGATGTATGGCACAACAATGGGCCTCAGGATCTCATTACGGTATCTCTGTGCATTCAGAATGCCATCAATAAAATGTACCTGTGTTCTTCGTCTATGACAGATGCTTGCCCATACCATAACCCCACCACCACCATGGGCCACTCCATCCACAACATTGACATCAGCAAAGCCCTCACCCACAGGACGCCACACACGCTGTCTGCCATCTGCCCTGAACAATGTAAACCCAGATTCATCCGTGAAGAGAACACCTCTCCAACATGCCAGACGCCATCGAATGTGAGCATTTGCCCACTCAAGTCTGTTACCACGACGATCTGGAGTCAGGTTAAGACCTAGATGAGGATGACCAGCATGCAGTTGAGCTTCCCTGAGACGGCTTCAGACAGTTTGTGCAGAAATTGTTTGGTTATGTAAACTAATTGTTTCAGCAGCTGTCTGAGTGGCTGGTCTCAGACCATCTTGGAGGTGAACCTGCTGGATGTGGAGGTCCTGGGCTGGTGTGGTTACACGTGGTCTGCGGTTGTGAGGCCGGTTGGATGTTCTGCCATATTCTCTGAGACGCCTTTGGAGACGGATTATGGTGGTGAAATGAACATTGAATACACGAGCAACTGATCTGGTTGACATTCCTGCTGTCAGCATGCCAATTGCACGCTCCCTCAATGCTTGTGACATCTGTGGCATTTTGCTGTGAGACAAAACTGCACATTTCAGGGTGGTCTTTTATTGTGGGAAGTCTAAGGCACACCTGTGCACTAATCATGTCAGATCAGCATCTTAATGTGGCACACCTGTGAGGTGGGATGGATTATCTCAGGAAAAAGCAGAAGTGCTCACCATCACACTTTGAGACAGATTTGTGAATTTTTGGGAGAAATGGTCATATTGTGTATCTGGAATGAATTCTAGACCTTTAAGTCCATCTCATTAAAAATGGGAGCAAAAAAAAAAAAAGTTTATATTTTTGTTGAGTGTAGATCAGGCGTTCCCTAATCACATGAAGTCTACATATTTATCACTGACATACATTTCTGTCTTCCAGTACATGAAGATTCATGGTGGTTTTTCAAGTTCCTGCTTTATTTCAGCTTCTCATAACCTCCATCTGGGGCTTGGCTCCTGTTTGTTGATATGTGAGCTGTACACGAGTCAAGCTGTTAAGACAGGAAGAATAAAGATAGAGAAGTTAAAATTACTCACTATTTGATAAATGTATGTACAACTTTATCAGATGGATGGATGGCTTTTAGGTTTAATAACATCCTGGGAAAGAAAGAAAAGAATAAAATATTTTTAAGTTGCATGAACATTTCTATTAGTTTTTCTTTGTATTTTTATTTCATTTTTGGATGTGTCCTGGTTCCCTTTACTTAAGCATTTTATGTAACAATCAAAGAGCAGTGATCATAACTATTCATTTCTGATCACCAGAATGTATTTTCATTAGAGCTGTCAGGCGATTAAAAAATTTAATCGCGATTAATCGCATTTTGTCCAGAGTTAACTATGGATGCTTCATGGAATTTAGCAGTTCTACATTAATTATGAAAACAAGAATGGCTAAATGAAATAGAGATTTATCATTTCCAATGAACTTTTGTTTTTTAAAACATTAAAGACTGAGAAAAGCGGGATACACTGTGGATAGTTTGACAGTCTGTTACTGCCGCCGCGTTCTCTGGCTGCAGCTCGATGCAGCGACGTGTCCAGCGGAGCTCATCATGAATATGCCGGCAGACAGACCGCTATGCTGGGGCTGGATCACGCTTAAACCTCCAGAACATTTAAAACGTCCCCCGGTGCGCTTGCTGTTCGGAACGTCGGGGGTCCGCAGCTCTCGGGACGCGGTGCCGGACGCAGGCCGGTACCACCAGACATGGTGCTGGACGCGAACCGGAGCCGGGTTAGGGTGCAGGAGCTCTCCGCGTCCTAGCGCCGGCCGGTTCTAGCTAGCAGCTCGGTGGTTGGAGACCCGCCCGTGATCTAGTGAGAGCAGCCGGTGAGTTAGAGGGCGATGAGAGACCGCGCGCGGTGTGGAAAGGCACGTATGAGAAAAGCCGCGATTAATGCGTCAAAAAATTGTCGGCGTCAAGCACGTGTCAGATTAACGCGTAATTAACGCGACAAATCTGACAGACCTAATTTTCAATATTTAGATGTGAATAACAGTAGTTATTTATATTGGCTTTTTAAAAGAATTTTACATGAAAAAAACTGCTCCTTTTTAAATACTTTCCACTTTCAGACCCACTGAATCCTTTTGGGGTTACAGGGTTGCTGGAGCTTATCCCAGCTATTGTTGGGTAATGGCCGGGTACTCCAGTCTATTGCAGGTCGTTCGTACATCTATTTGATTTGGGAATCAGAACTTTGTAACATTGTGAATTAGAACCCAAAGACTGAGTGTCGTGTCCAGGCCTAATGGCAGGCTCTCATGATCAGTCTGAGGTGCTCTGAGTTGGGGGCAGAACCACAACCCTTCCTACTCTCTCAGCTTACAGCCCCTCATACCCCCAACCAACATTAGTGGTGCAACAAAAATGAAAAACAGTATTGTTTTTATCCAGCCATACAGTTTAGATTGAAACTCTGAGAAAAACAAAGACATTCATGAATCCATTTGTCTGTAAGTGAATGAATTCACAAAGCTAGATCAGGGTCAGACAGGCAGGTGTCAATCACGAGCATGAGATCATCTAAGAAGAGACTAGAGTTGTCAGAGTTCAGGTGAGGGTCAAGGCAGGTAGCAAGTAATCAGAAATTAAGCAGGGTCAGAACCAGAAGATCAGATCCAGATAGTAATGCGGGAAGATCGGCACAAATAATACTTCACACAGAGTGAGGCTCTGTGCAGAGCTTAAGTGTGCTGTGGGTGACTGTCAATGAGAGACAGCTGAGCAGCATCCAGGAACTGTGTGCTGGGGCTGCTGGGAGATGAAGTGCAGTCAGTACTCTGGAGACTGTTCCCGCCGGGGGCCAGAGGGGGAGTCGGCGCGCTGACTCCTAACACTGAACCACGCAGTGTGTTTCTATATCACAAATAAGCCAACTGCATTTTCAAACAGCGTTTTATGTCTGTTTCTGATTCACCGCTGTTTGAATAGAGACATTTTTAGAAGTGCAATTTTAAACTTTTCTATGTATTTGTCCTTCATCATCTGAAAAATACTACATGAACATGATAAAAACACCAAAAGCACAATTTTCATCAGAGCTGGTATTTAACAACAACAATGGCAGGAAACTGCACCCTCGCTGAGATTGGTCCAGCATTAAACTTTAAAGTCTCTGATGTGCAGGAAAACACAGAAGGTCTGCCATGACGGAGTGACATGGACACCATGTCAAAAGTCAACATGTCTCTAGTAACTCCAGAAAAGCCCCCAGCTTTGCTGCATGTTGCAGTTTTGAATATGTGCTGTGGAACTGGAGAAACAGTTGCATTCAAAGACACTTAGCCGTCTGGTTGTTGTTATCCTCGTCTGCATGTGTGCACATCAGTGACAGAGTCATTTGATGACAAAAAAAAACTATCTGAAGTACAACTTTGTTTAAAATGCCAACAGACACATGAATACATGTGGGAGGAAAAAAATCAGTTTGATTAGAGATTTCAGTGCATGTCTCGTGTTAGGAAAAACTTATAAACTAATGACAATAACATCAGCCACAAAAAGGCTACTACCAGATTTGATCAAAATCTGCGCAGTGCTGGAAAAACCGTACAGACAACTGTCACCTCTGACACTCTGAAGTATTTACACCATCAGAAAATTGAAGCATCCTCTTCATCACCTTGTGTGGCGTTTCCGCCTCCTCCTCGCAGCATTTACTGCAGCCTTTTTTATTGTTGTCGTGCTATTTTGATTTTCATCTTGCAAAAGGAAAATGCAAAGCAACCGTTGCAGACCTGCTTCATGTTGTGTGCACTAATTTGATCATGTACTCCGTTTAATGTTCAATGTCGCACTTTCATCAGCAGCTAACGCACTGAATGGGTCGCTCGTCCTGTTTTGCTGCTTTAATATGCAGTCTGGTTTGTGAAGCAAATACATTTGCTACTTCCAGATGTACTCATCTTCACTTTGAGATACTCTTTTTTTTGTGCTGGTAATTTGCTATTGTTAGGTAAAATATGTGAAAGATCTATTTTCTTAAAATAGATTTTAGCATGTTGTGCACTGAGGTTCCATCAGAGATGCTGAGCAGTTTCTGCTGGGACCTGGGAGCTGCAGGAATCCCTCATGCCCTGGTGCAGCAAGACGGAAAACTGCTTTAAAACAACAAATATTAGTAGCCAAATTATTAACAGGAAAGGCCAAATGCTAATAAATGTCAATTGAAAGAGCTGAATGCGGCTCGATTAGGATGTACAGCTCTGTGTTCTCCTAATGAAGATACTGTGTCTGTGTGGGAGTGTTATAGACACACTGTTTGATAATAGCATGCATCCCTCTAGCATTTTTACACCTGTTTTTTATTATTATTATTTTTTATATAAAACAACTAAAGAAGATTCTTCATAAAAATGAGCTCCATTATCCCATTAAATAAACATGCTGCAAATCTTTTTGGTTTCCCCGTTCTTCCAGTCTGACCCCCGACCTTTTAAAGCTCCTTATCAGACACCACGTCCTCTCCATGTACCTTCTCTTTTGTGCCACGTTTCTAGTCTTATTTTTCTCCCCATATTCTATGTCTTTTCTTTGCACATTCTTTCTCTTCATTTATTTCCTGCCCTCGCTACTCACACGCACCCCCCAGATGTCCTCTGACACATCCAACATCCTCCTCATTGTCAGTGCCTGTCTCTGATGCAAGGCTGACAATCTGCTGTTGTGTTTATTCAGGTCACAGCATGGCCAAAGTCGCATGTGAATATTCAAGCAATAAAACCAACCTCAAACACCCACGCCACCGAGCTTTTCTCTCACCAAAAGCACATCTGCAAATAGATTCACGTTTTTTTTTTTTTTAACTCACCTTAAGCTCCAGAGCAGTTGTGGTTTTGGTGCCATAGCAACAACATCTGAGCACATCCTTCCTCTAAATGCAGGAAAAGCCAGCCTCTGTGCCAGCCTTTACAGTACAGGACTTTACTTTGTGCTGAGCTTTCACGTGAGCTTTCTGGAAATCCTGCTGCTGTTCAGAAATAGCAGTTGTTGAAAAGGTCAGACTTAACGCAAGGTTTTCTTCAGATAGAATTAAACACCGCCAGAGTCTGTTAAGAACCATTAGTCTGCCGCCCCTTTAAAGATGACCACAACATTCTTGAAGTCCTGAACTAAACACTGGTAGAAGGAAACTTCATGTTGGATTGTAGCTAACAAAAACAGTTTAAGTCTGTATTACCATGCGAAGCACAAAAAGACACATAAAACAAACCCAGCAAACCACTCATCACATGAAACCATCACGTTTGCCTTCATCCGCTGTTCAGAGAGTGAACTGATAGCTGCAGACTGTACTATCAAAAGTATACACCCTTCTAGAGGGCGCTCATGCTCTAGCGCCACAGTGCATCCTCACTTTAAGAAGCCATGCAGGAAAGTTGGTACCTTCTATCCATCCAGTTTCTGAAACCCTTTTGAGGTCACAGGCCTGCTGGAGCCTATCCCAGCCACTGCTGAATGAAGGACGAGTTCACCCTGAACAGGCCACCAGCAGGGCCACACAATCAAATTCAAGATCAACAATTAACCTGTGAAGGATGTTTGGACTGTGGGAGGAAACTGTAGAAAACCCTCACCAGGAGAACATGCAAACTCCACCCAGAAAGAACCCAGCTGGGAATTAAACCATGGCCTTCCAAATGACGTGACGTGAGGGCGCTGACCACTATCGTACCAAGTTGGCGCCTATTAAATACAGCATCAGCATTTAATATTATAACAAAACATAATGAATATTTGACAAAAATGTTTTTTTGTCACATTTTTTAAAATGCTTGTATGACTTTTTTGTTTGTTTGTCTTCACTAGGGGTGTCAAACGTATGGCCCGCGGGCCATATCCGGACCACTAGCTGGTTTAAAGGGTAACCAAACCGTAAATTAACTTTTTTTGTCTGTTGACCTCTATAAATGGAGCTTTAAAAGTACTGTTGGTCATTGCCAAAGTTTTGATAAATTAAAATAAACTTGTTTAATTCTTGAAAATATATTCAAAAACTGCCTGTGTGTTGCTCCCTACAGATTGAATACAGGTATTACAGTTGCATTTCGTGATTGGTCAAACCAGTTAAGTCCCAGAAGTCTGACATCATGATCTGCAGCTCCAGTAATGATAACAGTCCTGCCCCCAGGCTCCAGTCCTCTGACTGGATTTTCACCTTTCGGCTGTGGGTGGAGTCAGCCTCCAACTTCCCTGTTTGGTTACCCTTTAAGCTGGCCCAAATTCACAAAGAGTTATAAAGAGAAAATAATATAAGGATGTTGGGGGGGCAAGTTTCTAGACCATTTCAGTGGCAAGTTATGGTTCTTTAAAGAAATGACTGCAATTCACCATTATGCCACTGGGGAGAGCAAGTGAAACTTAAAACCGGCATAACAAGAGATCAAGATACATCAGATACATAGTAGAAATAGGAGTTTTCTTGGTGCTTAGGTGCAAAGAAGTTTGATGCAGAAGATGTTTCTGAAAGGCTTTTATTTTGGAAAGGACAGCAGCATTTGCATCAGTCAGCATTAAGACATGCATTGGTTAACTAGATAACAGTGGACCAAGTATTGACCCTTGAGGCACCCCAACAGGAACAAAATATGTGAGAAATGTGTGATGTCATCCATCAAATGACATCAGCAAAACAACTTCACAGTTTTGAATGTTTGAAATAACAAATCATTGTTGTTATTAGCTTTGCTTCTGTCTCCAAAGTGAAATGATTTAAGCGGTTAGAGATGATCTCCTAGCAGTATTACTAACATTAGACTTTAAAATGAAGTGAAATAAAGCGGTAGATGTGCTGTGAAATAAGCGACAGACATGGTAGATCATGGCTTCAGTTGACCTTTGACCTAATTTCTAAAGCTTTGAGGGGGCTATCAAGTTCATTATGAACTTATTTTAGTTCCTGTATATCATCAGGTGTCTGTGTGTCCTGCCCCCCAGTATATATAAATATATCAAATGGGTGCGGGTATGATAAGCAGCAGAAACCTGGTGCGATCATGGAGTGCAGAAACGGAACCAAAGGTAACTGCAATAAGATAACCATCATATTTTTATAAAAAGAAATGAAAGCCTCATCCTCAGAGCTTTAGGGTGTTGCTTCCATCAGGCTGAATGTGTTCAGTAGATGTTTGTATTTTCCCTGATCCACTATGAAGTGGTGGAGTTAAGAGAAAAGTTTGTGCCATTTGAAATGAGTGCAGATGACAATAATCCACTGAACCTTCAGCAGGTTTGTCATGTTGCTGCATTCAGGCAAGTCTGAAGAATTGTTAGAGATGTCTGCAGGTTGAGTTTGACTCTTTTGAAACTGAAACGTCTTTTGTTTTGCTCCACGCCATTTCTCCACAGTCTCATAGGCTTTTTGCTTCTGCTGATGTTCCGTTTGGCTAAAAGTGGCTTATAACATCACTTCACATCTTTCCCATCCCCCCACTGGTTACTTCGGAGCTATACACAACCATTTGTCTCCATGGCAACCACGGGAGAACTAGAGAAGAATTGATGTGGGCGAGGCGATGGCAGTAGTGGAGGTGATGGTGGGCGGTGGAATGATAATGAGAGGTAAATTGTGAGTGTGTTTGTCGTTACCTGACGTTTTGATCACACTTGGCTGAAGTACAGCGTTACAGCCTGCCTGGACAGAACCCGCCTCGGTTCTGCTCAACAGGATAGATGAAGAGCACCGACGGTTTGCACAGCAGAGGCTTCCTCTGGAGCTCCTCTGGGGGTAATGCTTCTCATGCTCCATCCTGTTTCTAGAAAACCCAGTGTAACAGGACCTCTGCAATAGAGGTGTGAGGGTCAACAAACCTGCATCCACGATCGTGAGCCGCTGTGTCCCTGTCGGGGTCATGGGGTCACCAGAGCATAACCTGGCTACTATTGGACAGGTTGCCAGCGTGTTGCATTCTCCACAAAATCTAAATTTGATTTTTGTTGTGTTTCACTCATTTGTCTGGTTAAAGAAATCAATCAGAAACAGTTTGTGTCAGTGTTTTTGTTCTCTTGTATTGTACATAGCAGCATATGTACAACAGTCTAACTCACACAGGGGGCCAAAATTCAAAACACACCTTAGATCGCAGGCTAAACAGGATAAACATTTATTGAACACTCTAAAACTACATTTTTAAAACTTAAAAAACGTAACTTTTCAACATTACCCTAAATAAAACGACAGGAATATTATCCAAGAATAAATCAACTTAAACCTTAAATAACTTTCAATATTTTACTCTCTGTAAAAACATATTTTGTCAAAATTATACAAGTTAGAAATGAGTGCAAGATAACATCAGGTAATTAATAACAATAAAATAAAGTGATCTGGAGGGCTGGATCCGGCCCAAGGGCCTTGACTTTGACACGTGGTCCAATGAATAGTCATTTCGTATGCTTTTTTTCTTTTCTTTGGTATATTTAAAATGTTTTTGGTTTGTTTGATCAAAAGCACTTGTGTCACTGATCTGTTTGGAAGCTGTCAACTAAGCCTTCTTTTTCCAAAGATGATACTCTCAGCCCTGCTGGAATTTTATTGCTTATATAAAAAAATGCTGTTTTAATTGAGCATAAATTCTTGTAAAACTATTATTTGTAGGAGGGAAAACAAATCTGATAAAGTGCTGTATTTAAATCAGAAAAAATCACAGCAAACAAATGTATTTAAGTGCTCGAAAGTTTCCTTTGTCAGCATGTACATTTGATTTTAAGAAGGAATGATGAGAATGTTGACCATTTAAGGAAGATACTGAACTGTACACTGGCATCCCTTTAGACAATTCTTGGTTTTGTAGGTTGGATGTTAAAAGTCTGCATGAATTAGATGTCCATGTAAGCACTGTTAGCACATCCTGCATGCTGTGCTGCCTGAAGGCTGGTGTCTGTCACACATTATCAAGCTCTGTGCAGAAGATGTCCACTCAGGCAGTAGTGAAGGTTCATCCAGGTCACCTTGTCAAAGCAGTTCTGATATCAGAACAGTTGGACTTTAACTGTTCCTCTAAAATTTTTACATTAATAAAATAGATTTTTGTTTAAAATTTGTCATTGAGAACCAACAAAAACACTAACTACTGTCAGGTGCGGTAGTGGGAGTATCATGGTTTCAGCTGGTTTCACATCACTTGTTCTGAGCTCAGACCATTGACTGTATATAAGAACTGGACTCTCCCCTGACCATCCAAACAGGAAGTGTCTGCTGGCTTCAGAAAGCCAAAATCCCATAGACTTCTATTGAGGAATAAACAGCTGTTACTCAATCATTTCATTGGTCAGAATAATCATTCTTGCCCTGATACCTTTGTTAGCATGTTCTTGATAATCCTCTTTTTTCATGATTTTTTTTCTGTAGTTCAAGTTATAAAGTGACCAATCAGTTTATACCTCAATACAAGTAGGAGGAGCCTGCTGGCCCCCATGTCCAATATTCAAAAGCTTTGAGATTTTGTCTAGCTGCTTTTAGTGCTAGGGGTGTGGCCTTCCAACCAGCTCACTCCTGATTGGTGAGAGTGGTTGCCATAGAAATGTTGATTCAGATCAACCTGGATCAATACCGACTTACTGACAATGACATCACGCCGTCTGTTTATCAAAAGAATGGT
This sequence comes from Oryzias melastigma, assembly GCF_002922805.2. Taxonomy (NCBI): domain Eukaryota; kingdom Metazoa; phylum Chordata; class Actinopteri; order Beloniformes; family Adrianichthyidae; genus Oryzias; species Oryzias melastigma. The sequence continues at coordinate 7,997,043 of NC_050514.1, forward strand.
GACTGAATTGACCTCATTTAGTTGGAGCCTGAAGTAAACCATTTTTTATCGATGATGTCACACTCACTCAGTCCAGTTTTCTGATGCAGTCAGAATGTGGACCATAAACTCAGAAGCAGAACTTGTTTAGTTCTTGAACAAAAAAGCAAATCTGTACAAACTGGTTGAAAAAGTCAGGAGTTGAAACTGGTCCAGACCTGGGGCTGACTGAAACAGTAGTGGGACCTTCAGAGAGTCTGAGTCAGGAATCTGCAAAGCCGAATGCTCTGAAGCAGCTCCTCGTGTCCCGACAACCCTTCACAGCTTCCTTCAGCTTACCTGTGCAGCCTGCTCCACAGATCTTTGCATCCCCCTGACCCGTTGGTCAGTCTGCTCACTCCAGAACCTGGCCATCTGTTGGAGAAGAGCCTGCCACAGATTTGTCACACCTCATGGCATGTGCTGTGCTGTGGGAGATCCTCAGAGGAGTGGAAGATGCAGCCAATTTCCAGCAGCCCCTCCCCCATCTGCTGTGCAGTAAACAGCCTGTCTTCTTCCAAGAATAAGCTCAGTTATGCATTCATTGACACACTTACTATTTCAGCATGGAAACAGAAGCAGTGGTTTTAGAGAAAATGCCCTTCTGAAATATGTATGCATGTTTTTTTAAGAAAATTTCTATTATCCTGTTTGAAAGGTTGACAGTGCACGGAAGACACCATCCCTCAAACCATCCTGGCTTTGAAAGCAGCTTCATTTCTCTCCTCCTCATGAATCTTTGTTCTCCAAGAATCAGCTGAGGCGTGCTTACAAAATCCTGCTGGGCTTTTTGAGTGTGTGTGTGTGCACGCCGCTGTACATGCTGCTGTGCATCTCATCAGAGGAAGGTTTTGCAATCATTTTTCCTCTTGAATCACAGCTGGCTGTAACCCTCACAACACACCTGAGCTGCAGGACAGGCTGTGTGCAGCCAGCTTCATCTGGGTCATTGATGGTGTGGCATCCTCAGCATCGGGCTTTTGCCACCCCCTGGTGGAGACATGAAGTCACTGCAGACAAATTGTACACGGGATCATCTTGTAAAGATATGAAACATTTTAACAAACACAATTTGAATAAAAGTATGAGGTTCAGAAAACAAAACATCTTTAGGAAAGAATGTGATATGAAAAATCAAGAGTTCTTTTGAAATTTAAAAAAATCAAAAAGAAAAAGGAACAGCATTAAGAAAGACAGGCGCTCCAGATGACACCACAGCAGAAACAAGAAGAAAAAAAACAGGCCCAAGAATAAAGAACACATTTAAAATGTAAAAATATGAAAGAAAAAAGTTCACTGCAAATAGGGTCCAGAACTGTATTACCCTTTTCTTATTCAGTTAGAGTGTGAATCTTTTACAGCATTCACACAGTGCTTTTCCTGCTCCTTTCCATACGTTTTTGGCACATGAAAACTCTATCGTAGTTTGAGCAATTTCAGCAATCTTGGTATCAAAACCTTCAGCTCATTCAGGACATTACTACCTGAGCTTTTGGTATTGATATATTTTACGTGTTTTAAGACTTTACACAATTTATGCGATTTTTCAGTCCCCTTCAAAATGAATATGACATTCTTAAACCCTTAAAAAATTGTGCACTTTTGGAACTTAAGTCATCTTGCTGTCAAAATGTTCACATGTTCAGGACATTCCTGCTTGTACTTTTGGTTTTCATAAATTTTGCAATGTTTAACATTTACACATTATTGTTTAGCCCCATTGAAATGATAAATCCTTCAAATACTTGGTGCACTTTGAAACCAATGCAATATTAGCATCAAAAAGTTCAGCACATTCATGCCATTCCTGTTTATACTATTGGTAGTCATACCTTATAAACGGATTTAAATTTCTTATGCAAATTATGTGATTTTACAAGAACCTCTTCAAATTCTTTGTGCATTTTTTGCAATTTCTGCAACATTAAGTCATTTAGCAGCTTTGGTATTTTGCAAAAGCTTTAATATTTTCTGCAATTTTTACCAATGACAGTAAGTTTCTTCGGCATCCTCAGCAAATACATTTAGCAAAAAGCATTCATAGGGAATGCAACAATACAATGATATGTCTCTGTCATACATACTTGCACTTAACAGCTGGTCTGGGACCAGGGATACGAATGTCATTTCATTTCTGTAGTGAAACAACAATAAAGATCTTTGAATCTTTGAACTTTCCTAGTTGTTCTTTATTTTTCATTTATTCATTCATTCATTCATCTTCTTGTCCGCTTCTTCCCTTTCTGGGTCGCGGGAGTGCCGCAGCCTAACCCGGCTACTGATGGGCGAAAGCGGGGTTCACCCAGGACAGGTCGCCAGTCTGTCTCAGGGCCTCTTTATTTTTCATTATGCAAAATGAAGAAACATTTATTTTAAAGTCCCCTTCTTATAAAAATCCTGTTTTTGTTTTTAACATGTCTGTGTGTCATTTTCCTTCTGAAAGAGAACAAATGTAATAAGAAATCATTTTGATTTTACATTTCCGAGTATTTCTCCTTTTAAATCAACCAAACTGTCTTGGACAGACTCTGTTTGAATGAATGATCTTCTTTCCATCAACAGCTCTGCTGCACATGCACTAAACCCTCATCTGTTCCTAGTGTCTAGTTCAGGTTCTGGAGAAGAGAAGATGGTATCTTCACATTGACTGCAGTCAAATGAGCCGCCGTTCACATTTCTGTGGTCAAATCAGCATCACTGGATTTTTGGTGTGAGTTTCATCCAATACTTACGGTAGCAGGACTGAGAACGCTGGAAAATCTCCACCAGACTCCACGGAGCTTCTTGATGTGACCACGGAAATGTGAACGGCGGCTCATTTGACCGCAGTTGGAAAGGATTGTAAATCAATGAAAGAGCATTTTGATGTTAGCTTTGATTATTTTATCAAGAACTCTGAGAAACCAATGATTGAATGTATTGATCACAGTCAATAAACATTGGAGAATTAGCTAAAAGAGTCTTTGGTGAACTGGAAGGAGAAAGAATCAGGATTTTGGAGGAAGTTCTGTCCATGAAGATCTTCACTTCCTCGTCCCAGCTGACATCCGGATCAGAACCATACGGCTGGACATTACCCAGATTGATGGGTGTTTTTATGAAGATTTATGCGAGAGAGACACAGAGCTATCATAATCAGACAGGGGGGGATCAGGGGGTGGGGCTACTCTTCTCAGCTCCAAAAGCCACGCCTCCTTAGAGGAGATTTTGGAAACAGAGGCTTCAGATCAACATGAAAAAGGCCTTTTAAGACATTTAAGTCAAGGGCATTTTAGTAAAAGAAAAAAAAAGTCATAATCATAATTAAAACACTACTGGAAACGTTTTTTTTTATTTAAAAAATGTCATAGGGGACATTAAAGCATGAAAAAGTCCTGAATTTTATTTGCACTTTCCAGATGGAGAGTTTGTCTTAACTGTATCTTGACTACCTTTTTGTGTTGTGCTGTTTTTCTTACGTTTTGTTTGTGAGGTTGTGTCTCTTCTCATCAATGCTTTCTTCTGATTTAGTCTGCTTCTTCTCATCAGTCGTGCTCTGCGTTCACAGATGATTGTAGTTCAGTTTCTGAGATGGTGGTTTTCTTTCACTCACAGCCAAGTCCTCTCACCTTCAGCCATTCAGGCACATTCAGGTTCAGGTTCTCAGAGATCAGCTGCTCTACCTCTGCCCCTACTCAAGAACAAAAGGCTTACGTATCCTCACACTTTGTGATGTTCTATGCCTTATTTTGCTTTTTAAACTGGAACAATTAGTCTTTCTAACCAGGAAAATATGCTCAATTTAAATTATTTTAATATTTTCTGGGAAGAAAATGAACAAACTTTCCACTTAAACAGAGGCATAATAAAATAAGTGTTAATTTTTGTTACATTTGTAATGAAAACATCTACATCACCACTGTAGTCGCTGATGTTAACTAAACATGTTAAACCTCTCCTTTTATCTCAGTTGGTTCACAGCTTGAATCAAAAGGCCAGCGCTGGTTGAAAGTGGGTTGCAGGATGACCACGCCATGGCAACAGATTGTGTGGAACAAAGGCAGATTTATAAGTCTGAACCTGTGTGGACAGTCCCGTCAGCTTCAGGGAAATCTCTCACTGTTACTGTTCACACAAAGAAGAGGAGCATGTATGAATTCATATTTATGCCAGTACAATGAGACGTTCCAGTGCTGTAGGTGTGTTCATCAGCTTCTGCCACAGACTTAACACATTACAGCACACGTGTCACACGTCCAGCCCGCCAGATTATTTTAATTTATTGTTATTAACGGCCCAATGTCATTTTGTGGTAACATATGGAAGCAACACTACAACTATGGGTTGTTTATAAGTGTAATTCTTCCTACATAAAGACATAAAAGTTCAATTCAATTCAGTTCAATTTTATTTATATAGCCCAAAATCCCAAAGAAAATTTCCTCATTGGGCTTCATGCTGGTCATTTAACATGATATAGAAAATTAGTCATAAAATATACATAATGGCTAAAAACGAAACAGACTAAATAAACTGGTTATCCCTGCCCTTAGAAACCTCCCTCCCAGTAAGGAAAAACTCCTAAAAAACCTGAGTCAGGAAAAAAGAAGAAACCTTAGGGATTCCCACATGAAGGAGAGATCCTATCCCAGGACGGACAGGAGATACCAGAACAGTTAAAGAAAAATTAGCTTCTACAACTACGAATCTAAGAGTTCATTCAGATAAAGCTGAGGGACAAGTGATGATGAAGTCCACAGTCAAGATGAAGCAGAAGTGCAGTCCACGACCAGGAGCAGGAGGACAGACGACCCAGCAGGAATCACTCTCACTCAGAGATGCAGGATGGTGTCGGGGGCGTGGTCCACGGCCAAGAGTGGGAGCGTGGGCGATCCACCGGGGATCTGAAATCTCTCCCGCTCCCCAGAGGAGAGTGGGAAAGAAGAACAACATGTGAATGGAACTGCACCAACAAAAGCATGGAGAACTAAATACAATAAATAATAAAGAATAGAAGAGAGGAGAAGTAGATGAGAATAGAGAACAGAACCCCAGAGCTGATCTGAATAATAACCATGATAGTAAAGAAATGTTTGTGTTTTTTCTTTTAAAGTTTAGTTTATTTATAACTCGCACAATTTTGACAAAATATATTTTTATGGAGAGAAAAATATTGAAAGTTATTTAAGGTTTAAGTTGATTTATTCTGGAATAATATTACTGCCTTTTTTGTTCATATTTATGTTAAAAAAGTTACTTTTTTAAAGTTTTAAAAATATAGTTTTAGTGTTTTCTCCTGTTCGGCTTGCAACCCAAAGTTTGTTTTGGATTTTGGTGCCCTGTGCGATTGAGTTTGACACCTCTGCATTAAAGCTTCACCGGTTAGTGATGGTTTTCATTTACCGGTATTCATCGGTTTTCTTTTACAACAAACTCTAATGTTTTTTTTGTTTTTTTTTTTACCAGTGGAGGTCCATGCATTTAAGAGCTGAGCTTCCTCCACCGAACTTAATTAATACTGACTATTTTATGTTTCTAACACCACCCTATTATATATGAACATTATTTTAGGCAGCAATTCCATCATAAATGGATTCTTTAAATGGAATGAATCTACTACGATTGCACATATTGTTAAAACAAACTGTGCTGAAGTCTCCTCCCACTGCAATAACAGCTGGAACGTTTGACAAGTCATTAAACTGGAAAAGAAGCATTTTTTATTTAAATAATTGCTATTCATTCATCTTCTTGACCGCTCCTTCCCTTTTGGGGTCGCGGGGGTGCCGGAGCCTATCCCGGCTACTGATGGGCGAAGGCGGGGTTCACCCTGGACAGGTTGCCAGTCTGTCGCAGGGCCTCAATCACACACACATACATATATACACTCACACATTCACACATTCACACCTAGGGGCAATTTAGAGTCACCAATTAACCTATGAAGCATGTTTTTGGACGGTGGGAGGAAGCCGGAGTCCCCGGTGAAAACCCAGCATGCACGGGGAGAACTTGCAAACTCCACACAGAAAGGTCCCAGCCGGGATTCGAACCGGGGCCTTCTCGCTGTGAGGCAAGAGCGCTAACCACTGCGCCACTGTGCAGCCCTTAAATGATTGCTATTTTACAGCAAATCTAACTTATTTAAAGATGTATTCCATCCATAAAGGAAGTCCAGGAGATTTCCCTGCAAAATCCCACATGAATTTTGACTATTTGTCAAAATGGCTGCCACTGTGCAGTCACACAGTTTGTCAGCTCCTGTGTGTTTGTCAAAAAAGCCTTCCAAAAGGAAAAAAAGACCTCAGATTTTATCACTAACTACTTTATTGACAATTTTTGTATCAATTTACTTACTGCTGGTCTTGAGAAGTCCACAAAAAGAAGACAAAAACATTCAACAGGTGTGGCTTCCATCAAGGATGAGTCAGCACCTTCTCTACACAAGAGTACTGGATGAAGGCCATGCAAGACCCCCTCCAGGTAAAAATGGACACTTAACAAAACCTATTTCTGGATATATACACCTTCTGATGATCCTAATCTTGGCTGGGGACGTGGAGATAAATCCTGGTCCTTTTTCTTCAAACACAAACCACATGGATGACACTCAGATGCAGCTAAATGGAATTTCAGCAGTGGCCCAGGAGTTACAAGCACCTGATCTTCTTTCACTGCTACCTGTTCTACACTTGCAGCTCATACAGTTTGGATCAAATGATTTACCACTGCAATATGGATTACAGCCACCAGTACCTTGGCTTTCATTATTACTGGAGGGGCCTTCACCATAGCTAGGTGGGCTTCTACTTGAGCTAGCTAGGCTTTCACCTCAACTAGCTGTACCTCCACCATGGCCAGCTGGACCTCCATTGCTACCACCTGGACCTCCTCGGCTGTTACCTGGACCTTCACCACAGCCAGCTGGACCTTCACCACAGCCAGCTGGACCTTCACCACGGCCAGCTGGACCTCCACTGCTGCCACCTGGACTTTCACCACGGCCAGCTGGACCTCCACTGCTGCCACCTGGACTTTCACCACGGCCAGCTGGACCTCCATTGCTGCCACCTGGACCTCCCCGGCTGTTACCTGGACTTTCACCACGGCCAGCTGGACCTCCACTGCTGCCACCTGGACTTCCACTGCTGCCAGGTGGACTTCCACTGCTGCCACCTGGCCCGCTATAAACTGTATAAGTTTCAGCTCTATAGCTACTAAACTGTAGGACGAGTTAGCGGACAAACTTTGACGGAATAAGAAAATATAAGAAAAAACTATAATAAATTTGTAGGATAACATACTCTGATTGCTTTCAGCAATCAGACAATAATAAGGTGGAAGAATAATAAGAAAATATAATAAAGAATTACAACAACATACTCTGATTGCTTTCAGCAATCAGACAACTAGCTTCAGCTATAATCTGGTGTAAAGCATCTTTAATGTTTTTGCACATTGTCCCTGTCAAATAAACTATTTAAAAAATAAATAAAAAATCTGACAGTTCTCTTCCGAGACAGATCAGAGCACTGTACTAAACTGGAGAGGGATGAATGCAACAAGTTTTTTCTGGTGTTTCTGAAATCTCTGGGGGACGATGAGAGTGATAAACACTATTTTTATATGAACTTGAAACCTGTTTTTTGTCTGGGAAATTGTCAGGGCTGGGTTGAAAAAAACGATTAATCGATTTGAATCAATTTAAGCTTAATAGATCAATAATTGATTCATAAAAGATATAAATTGATTTAGCACAGGAAACAAAAGTCCGCGAGCTTGATGCTGAAGTTCAATGGAATTTCTCATTGGACGGCTAATGCTTACGCTCGGTCGACCAAAAAAACACATTGTTGACTAAATGAACATCTTTATAAACTCATTGGCATTAATTTCCCAAAGTCTTTTAGGGAAATAGTTGTTAAAGTAACTATTTGTGGTCTAAAAAAAAATTTTTTTTCATACTGTTGTCTTCTTCTTGAATTAGGAGCACTTTTATAGCGCGATCACCACCTAGTGTCCAAACTGAAATGTCCTCCAGGAGAAGCAGAACAATGTTTCCAATGTTAATGATCTGAACATTTTAGTTAGAACTTCTCCTTTAGAGAATCCATGTAACACTGGATGCTATTAACAATCTCATCATTTCACTTATACATTTACAGTATGTGAACTGTGCTAGAGTAATAGAAATATATTCAAATTATGTAGTAGATTTTAAATATATTTCTAAACAAATGTGTATAAGTATGTAATCTTAAAATTGAAATGAATTGAAGAATCGAAAAATATTGGAATGAATGAATGAATGAATGAAATGGTTTCTTTCAAGCAATCAGGTCATAATACATACATAACATATCACTTAATAAATCACAAGTAGATCACTTGAAAGGGAGTGGAAGGAAGCGAACTTATATAATCCCACCCCGACTCGACCATACCATTTTCTCTACATGAATGATCAATATCCGGTTCAGGACTTAATATCAAATATTAATAAAATCAGGCTATTAAGGATCATTAATATCATTAATCAAATCGATTCAGGCTCTTGAGATTCGAACAGTATCCATCCATCCATCCATTTTCTTGTCCGCTTCTTCCCTTTCGGGGTCGTGGGGCGCCGGAGCCTATCCCGGCTACTGATGGGCGAAGGCGGGGTTCACCCTGGACAGGTCGCCAGTCTGTCGCAGGGCCTCAAGCACACACCCACTCACTCTCACATTCACACCTAGGGGCAATTTAGAGTCACCAATGAACCTATGAAGCATGTTTTTGGACGGTGGGAGGAAGCTGGAGTCCCCGGTGAAAACCCACGCATGCACGGGGAGAACATGCAAACTCCACACAGAAAGGTCACAGCCGGGATTCGAACCGGGGCCTTCTCGCTGTGAGGCAAGAGTATCGTTTCTGGAAATTATGACCGATACCCAGCCCTAGAAATGATACTGTCTGAAGTCCTGCCATGAAACTGTTGGTAATGCACCTCAAAGCGTTCAGTGGCAGCTTAGATGTTCTTGTTCTGGCCCCTTTGTCGCTCATTATTGTCACAAATCTCTGTTACTTGTCCAGACAGAACTGCTGGAAGGCTAAGGCTAAAAATTCTTTTCCTGCTAAGTCAGGCTCACTAGCTCCACAGTTGGTCGGCCTTTTTTGACCATGTCCAATTTTTCTGGATGAGTCCATCTTAAGAATGACTTATGCAATAAATCCACAACTAAATCAACTTATCTGCCTTCTTCTATTGTTAACTGCTAAACAGTGAGTGATTCAAACAAATTCAAGTGCAGCTACTGCCTACTGCCTGAAGAACAGAAGAAGTTAGCCTTTGGTAGCGCGAACTTTGAAACATCCAATCAGAGGCAAATACGTCCTCATCCATCCTCATGAAGCTACAGAAACTCTAAATCAAATTCTGATTGGTTGGATCAATTATAGTTAATGTTGTGTCATTTCATGCAGCTCAAATGCCTCCTCCTCCTCTAGCTTTCTTTATTTTTATGTCTGACCTCAGCTTTAAAAAAATGTGCCAAAAAACCATCCAGTCACAGACAAGAGGGCTCATGCTGATTGGTCTAAATTCCATTCAATTCAAGAGTGTCGGCATTGGTTTCTGATCACAAGTCTGCGACCTTCAACACCAAAGGACTCATTTAAACCCGTTTCTACCGGAGTTTGCTCTGAGTTTATGATGTTGTCTGAGTCATGATTTAGATGGATGAAACACAGATTTTGTACATTGTATTATAAAGTGAATATCAGATACTTTCCCAATGGAGTAGCCTATCATTTTTAACTTTTGATAACAGGTCAAATTATTTAATTAAACATGCAGGTTTCTACCATAGGTCTGAAAAAGTAAGCAAATTATGTTTCAATTCATTGTTTTTTATGTTTTTGCTTTAGAACATAAACTAAAGATTGTTGTGCAGAATAAAATAAAACATGCTTTTAAACCTATTGTAAATAAAAAAAACAGAGCTTACAGAAGATCAAACCTTTCATCAAATGCTTCTCTGTATTTGAGATGTGTGCATTCTGGAGGATTCATAGATCACAAACACAAGGCCTTTTGATTTACAGTGATGTCAGCAGAGGGTTAAGGTTACACAGGACAGCCTCAGCCATGAATCCAGGCTAACCAAACATCAGTCTATGCTAAAAGTCATTCTTATTTTGAAAACAACTATAAATGTATTTTTCTTCAGTCGGAAAGGCACTATGGCAGGTAAAAGAGGCATGTTTGGTTTTAAAGCTTCAGCTTTCACCCCCCCATGTCAGAGAAATCAGACCATTTGATTGACCTTTGTCCTCATTTAAGTGCACGAACATGCCTGAAGCTGCGGCTCCTCACCTGCTGCACAGAGAAACTGGATGTGGGTTAATCTGTCTGTCTGTCTCCTCTCCAGGTGGCCATTATTGCTGGGAACTTTGAGCTTGCTGAGCTCATCAAGAATCACAAAGACTCCGACATTGGTGAGTCACAAAGCAGCAGACACCCCCCCCACACACACACACACACACCCCACCCCCTGCCATGATTATTCCACAGAGCCTTGAATGTGACTTGGGATACATTTCAAATCCTCCCTTCTTTTGATCATCCTAAATGACTTTTCGATATAATCCCCTCTGCTGGATTATGAGTGCGTTGCCATGGAGATGGAAGTTTGTGTTTACCCCAGGACGTTCCTGGTGCAGATTAGAGCTGGGCAGATGATCAAGGCTGGGCCAAAGGCCGGGTCTTCGCCCACTGGGAGATTATCTCCTGGTTTTTACTAGGGATGTCCTGATCAGGTTTTTTGGGGCCCGATCTGATTCCGAGTCATTGGATGTTGTGGATTTGCAGATACAGAGTCCCGATCCGATACTTTTTTAACACATTTAAAACATGAACTTCTTCTTCTTTTCCTTTCAGCTTTTCCCTTCAGGGGTCGCCACAGCGAATCAGTTTCCTCCATCTGTCTTCAGCATCCTCCACTCTAACACCAGCCACCTTCATGTCTTCATTCACTGCATCCATAAACCTCCTCTTTGGTCTTCCTCTAGACCTCTTTCCTGCCACTCTAGACTCAGCATCCTTCTACCAATATATTCACTGTCTCTCCTCTGAACATGTCCAAACCATCTCAGTCTGGCCTCTCTGACTTTATCTCCAAAACCTCTAACATGTGCTGTCCCTCTGATGTATTCATTCCTGATCCTATCCATCCTGGTCACTCCCAAAGAGAACCTCAGCATCTTCATCTCTGCTACCTCCAGCTCTGCTTCCTGTCTTTTCTTCAGTCCCACTGTTTCTAGTCCAAACAACATGGCTGGTCTCACCACAGTCTTGTACACCTTTCCTTTCATTTGTGCTGAAACTCTTCTGTCACACATCACACCTGACACTTTTCTCCACCCATTCCAACCTGCTTGCACTCTCCTCTTCACTTCTTTTCCACACTCTCCATTACTCTGTACTGTTGACCCTAAATACTTAAACTCCTCCACCTTCTTTATCTCTTCTCCCTGTAACCTCACTCTTCCACTCTGGTTCCTCTCATTCACACACATGTACTCTGTCTTACTGCGGCTAACCTTCATTCCTCTCCTTTCCAGGGCAAACCTCCACCTCTCTAACTCCACCTCCACCTGTTCCCTGCTCTCACTACAAATCACAATATCATCTGCAAACATCATAGTCCATGGTGATTCCTGTCTAACCTCATCCGTCAGTCTGTCCATCACCATTGCAAACAGGAAGGGGCTCAGAGCTGATCCCTGATGTAATCCCACCTCCACCTTGAACTCCTCTGTCACCCCTACAGCACACCTCACCACTGTCTTACAGCCCTCATACATGTCCTGCACTGCTCGGACATACTTCTCTGTCACTCCAGACTTCCTCATACAATACCATAGTTCCTCTCTGGGCACTCTGTCATAAGCTTTCTCCAGATCTACAAAGACACAGTGGAGCTCTCTCTGACCTTCTCTGTACTTCTCTATCAACATCCTCAAAGCAAATGTTGCATCTGTAGTGCTCTTTCTTGGCATGAAACCATACTGCTGCTCACAAATGTTCACTTCTGCTCTTAGTCTGGCTTCCACTACTCTTTCCCACACCTTCATTGTATGGCTCATCAGCTTTATTCCTCTGTAGTTACCACAACTCTGCACATCTCCCTTATTCTTAAAAATGGGCACCATCACACTTCTCCTCCATTCCTCAGGCATCTTCTCACCACCTAAGATCCTGTTGAACAACCCGGTCAAAAACTCCACTGCCATCTCTCCTAGACACTTCCATACCTCCACAGGTATATCATCAGGACCAAGAGCCTTTCCACTCTTCATCCTCTTCAAAGCCCCTCTCACTTCACCTTTACTAATCTTTCTTACTTCCTGCTCCACAACCGTCACCTCTTCTACTCTTTGTTCTCTCTCATTCTCTTCATTCATCAACTCTTCAAAGTATTCTTTCCATCTTTCCATTACACCACTGACACCTGTCACCACATTACCATCCCTATCCTTGATCACCCTAACCTGCTGCATGTCCTTCCCATCTCGATCTCTCTGCCTTGCTAGTCTGTACAGGTCAGTCTCTCCCTCCTTACTACCCAACCTAGCGTACAAGTCATCATAAGCTCTTTGTTTGGCCTTTGACACCTCTACTTTCACCTTACGCTGCATCTCCCTGTACTCCTGTCTACTCTCCTCAGTCCTCTCAGTGTCCCACTTCTTCTTAGCTAGTCTCTTACTCCGTATACACTCCTGCACCTCCTCATTCCACCACCAAGTCTCCTTATCAACTCTCTTTCCTGATGACACACCAAGTACACTCCTACCTGTCTCCCTGATCACATTAGCTGTAGTTATCCAGTCATCTGGGAGTACCTCCTGACCACCCAGAGCCTGTTTCAACTGTTTCTTAAAAGTCATGCAACAATCTTCTTTTTTCAGCTTCCACCAGTTTGTCCTCTTCTCTGCCTTTGCCCTCTCTTTCTTCATCTTCTTCACCACCAGAGTCATTCTACACACCACCATCCTGTGCTGTCTGGAAACACTCTCACCAACCACTACTTTACAGTCACTGATCTCCTTCAGATTACACCGTCTACACAAGATGTAGTCTATCTGTGTGCTTCTACCTCCACTCTTATAGGTCACTCTATGTTCCTGTCTCTTCTCAAAGAATGTATTCACTATCGCCATTTCCATCTTTTTTGCAAAATCAACCACCATCTGTCCTTCTACATTCCTCTCCTGGATACCAAACCTGCCCATCACCTCCTCATCACCTCGGTTTCCTGCACCAACATGACCATTGAAATCTGCACCAATGACAACTCTCTCATTTCCAGGGATGCTCATCATCACTTCATCAAGATCCAACCAGAACTTCTCCTTCTCTTCCAGCTCACATCCTACCTGTGGGGCATACCCACTAACAACATTGAACATGACACCCTCCATTTCTATCTTCAGACTCATCACTCTATCTGACACTCTTTTTACCTCCACAACACTCCTAACAAACTCCTCCTTTAGGATAACTCCTACTCCATTTCTCTTCCCATCTCCACCATGATAGAACAACTTGAACCCTGCTCCTAAACTTCTAGCCTTGCTACCTTTCCACCTGGTCTCCTGGACACACAGTATGTCTACCTTTCTCCTCTGCATCATGTCCACTAACTCTCTACCCTTTCCTGTCATAGTTCCAACATTCAAAGTCCCAACTCTCAGTCCAACACTAGTGACTTTCCTCTTCTCTCTCTCCCTACGAACCCGCCTTCCTCCTCTCCTTCTTCCACCAACAGTAGTCCAATTTCCACCGGCACCCTGTCGGTGAACAGCACCGATGGCGGTCGTTGTTAACCCGGGCCTCGACCGATCCGGTATGGATTTCGTAGGTCTGATTCGCATATTTGATTTGGCAAGATTTTACATCGGATGCTCTTCCTGACACAACCCTCTGTATTTATCCGGGCTTGGGACCGGCACAATGAGACCCTGGCTTGGGCCCCCTCGTGGCTACATTACATTTAAAACATGAACAAATTGAATAAACAGATTTGTGTCGTTATTTATATTTCATTAACCTTCTTTTATCATTAAACACTTAAATAAAACACTTCTGTGAAGTAGCTTGAATGAACAAGTAAAAATACAGCAAATATAAACTAGGAAAAAAATACAATTTTCTTGTTATATAAGTGATAATTAGTCATGTGATAAAGTTTAGTGACTTTAGCTTTAACATCTTTAGAGCTTTTGAACATTTTTAACCAAATATGAATTCTGTCCTCATTTAGAATTCTTAAAAATAAATTATGACTTTGTTTTAGCATAAAATTTGATGAGTGTTCACAACTCATATCATTATTAATTTTCATTTATTAGTTTTTTGATTGTTTTTTAAGATTATGTTCCTCTTTTTAAGTTCTTATGACAACATTTTTTCAGTTTTACTACCACAGTAGTTCATTTTCTTAACTTTTATTTCTCTGTCAGATAAATAAAACAGGCATATCAAAGGACAACTCGGGTTCTAAGGAGTTAAATCACAGAACTAGCATGCAGCAGTTAGCAGCTTTTGTTTAGCCGTCTGTCTGCAGAACGAAGAGCTTAACATTAAAAAGAAACAAAACTCTGCCTTTTTCTGTTGAAATGCCTTTAGAGGTTGTTGTTTAGAGACATTAGCTGTCAGTTTAAAGCGTTTTCAAAAGAGTAATTGATCCCGGAAGTCTGAATCCTAGTGATGTGCAAATGAAGCTTTCTTGAAGCACTGAAGCCTTTGTCTAAATTGGTTCACTAAAGAGCAATGTTTCATGAAGCTTCATTTGCTCTAGTAGGACATCTAGTGGACACAAAAAATAACAGCAGAATTTGATCTGTGGCATTTTGAAAAAAAAAAACATGTGCAAACATGTGAGTAAAATAAAGTAGTTCACAAAACGTGCTTTGCTGCAAACTTTCACTGTGTGTGTTTGCTTATGTATTGATGAAAACAAGATTATTTTTTTCCAAACCTCAAAGAAAAACTAGAAAATTATAGAAATGATAAATTAAAGTGAGGTAAGAGTATATGTGGATTTAATGGGTGCTGGTGCTAAACCAGTATATATATATATATTTCTCCTCTAAAGGATGAAGAGTTTGGACAATGATCCTATTGACATTTAAATCAGATCAGTGTTTGAAGGGACAGAATATTTGTTTCATTAGAACTTCTATTATTATTCCTCCAAATTTCCAGATTTTCTCCAAACTATCTCTACCTCAGTCCGAACTATCTCTAAACTCAACAATCATAACTCTCCATCAAACACCCGCATTATGAATGGAGCCTGCGGGATTCATGATGGCGTCAAAACTCGCGAGGAGCCTCTGCGTACCGAGAAGCTCCTCCTCCCCCCTCTGCGTACCGTGAAACTCCTCCTCCCTCCTCTACGGCGGCACCTGCCGTGAAGCTTCAATACAGAACATCTCATTACTAAATTTAACTGGGGGTTTACACCCATAAGACGTCTATGATTACCAGTATTCTAAATAAATATAAAGAGGAATCTTTCGCAGGTATTGCCCATCCATTGTTTTTTTTTTTTCTTTAAGAATGTAACTCCAACAATGAATTGAGGACTACTGTGCATAATTATCGCACTTTTGTAACACTGAGATATGACGAGGGATAATTGTTTATGAAACAATGTTTTTTTATTATTATTATTATTTAAACAAAAGTTTCCCCTAAATCTCTTGAGTCTCACTGAATGGAGCCTGAAGGATTCATGCCGCTGTCGAGCCTCGCGGCACAACCTGAACCACTTCATGAATTAATCACGTGGTACAGCCGGGTAGCGAAGCTTCGGACGTCATCGTTCTCAGCTCCTCCCCTAGATGAAGCAAGCCTCGATACGCGCTTCACAGAAGCTCCTCCTACACTACTCGACACATGCCTCGAAGCCTCGAAACAGATCGTCACATCACTACTGACTCTGTGATCATCTAGCTAGCTTTATTGAAGTTTTTACATCAGCCTTCTGCTTGAGCTGCTGCCGTTTTCTGCTGCGTTTTCCAGGAATAACATTTTGTTATCTGTTTATGACATGCAGATTTCTAGTGGAGTAATAAGATTGAAATATAAAGCGCTGATCATAATAAGAATAAATGAAATATCCGATCCTGATCGGACAACGGAGCTCGATTTCGATCGAGTCTTCAACCATGTGATCGGGCCCGATTTCCGATCCCAAGCCCGTTTTTACAGACGTGTTCCAACCTGAGGTTCTGTCAGTAAACTTTTGATCATCCAAAGAAGAAAAAAGCAAGGAGTGACTACTGGCTCCCGACCTCACATGGGTGTGTTTAGGTCTGATTTCATTTCTGAAAATGTTGAAAACACTTTGGTAATAAAACCTGAGGGATGTGCAGGAGGGAAATAAACATTTAAAATAGAAACTGCAGTTCCAAAAATAGTACCATTGACAATAACATATCTACCTCCATTATCGTTGATGCATTTGGTAACTGTGAATGGGAGGCCTGCTCTCACTAAAACTGCCACCCCTCTGCTGCTCAAGGTGAATGACGAGAAAAACACCTATCCAAAGCCACCCCTCTGCAATTTGTTATGTTCAATGTCATTCAAATGAGGTTCCTGTAATAGAGCAACATCAGTATGCTCTTTCTTGAAGAAAGCGAGGATTTTAACTCTTTTAATAGGATTATTCACCCCTTTAACGTTCAAAGTACAGAAACAAAGAGTGTTAGGCGCCATTTCAATTTACAAAAAAAGTAAATAAATAAAAATACAGCAAAAAAAGAGAAATGTATAAGCAGAGTCTGAGCCTTTGTAAAAAGAACCATTGTAAACACACACAAACAAACTTGTGAACAGCTTTGAAAAAGCAGAAAACATATCAAAAGTGAACACACAACAAAAAACAAGTGGAGGGAGTGCCCCTGCTTAGTCCACTGGGGACTAAGACTAAACTACTCCATATGAGGGCAAACTGCCCCCAAACCTTCCAAATCGTAGCCCATAGTCCAACACAAAATACAAAGTTAAGTAAGTCGAACAGGCTACAGTCCTCTCCTGGACGCTGTTTAACCGTGGAATCCACACGCACGTTTCAAAGCTCACTCCCGGTGACGTTTTAATCCCCTGCGCGGTTTAATGTTTAAAACAATAAAATAGACAAAAAAGGAAGAAAAAAATAACGTCTAAAAAAAGAAAAAAAAAAGAAAAAATGGAGTCACTCGCTGTGGCCATATCCAAATAGTTTCCACATCAGTCAGTGCCGGAACCCGGCTGCTCCAGCGCGCGCGCAAAAGCTGCGAGTCGAATCTGCGCTGTTTTCTATCCACAATCACCCTCAATATCACAGGATACACCAACGAGTAATCCACGTTCAGTTTCCTCAGCCGGATCTTCACCTCGTCGAAAGCTTTACGTTTCCGCACCACCTCAGCAGAATAATCATTGAAGAATAAGATCCTCGGACTCTTGCGTGCTGCGCTCCGCTGGGTGAGCCGGTGGGACCCGAGCCGCCGGACCGCCTCCATCACACGACTCTTATCAGTGAAGTTATGAAACTTAACGATGACCGGCTCCGGGCGCTGGTACAGGTCTGGCCTCGGCGCTAATAATCTGTGTGCCCGGTCTAGTTTGATGCGTCCGGAGCTGGAATCCAACTCCAGATGTTCCGGAATCCATGTTTCAAAGAACTTGACCGGGTTGGATCCCTCCTTACCTTCGGGAACACCAAGTATGCATACGTTACACCTGCGGCCGCGATTATCCAGGTCATCGATGTGGTCCAGCATGCGCTTCATCTGCTTCTCCATGCCTGTGATCATGGCCACGTCCTCCACATCAGTGATGCGCTTTTCCGCGTCATCAATTCTCGTAGCAACAGCTCGAATTTGAGACGTGTGTTCTTTAATACTCCTCCTTGAACCGCCACCTTAACGTGGTGGAGGGGTTTGAGTGCTTGAGTGATCTCAGGAGCTAAGCTGTCGGGGGCTTTTGCCCCTGGTAGGGTCTCCCATGGCAGACAGGTCCTGAGTGACGAGCCAGACAAAGAGCGGTTCAAAACCCCCTTTATGAGTGACAACACCAGAGATACCGTTATGTCGCCCGGATTGGTGTCACCGGGGTCCCACCCTGGAGCCAGGCCTGGGGTTGGGGCTCGAAGGTGAGCGCCTGGTGGCTGGGGCTCCTCCCATGGGCCCCGGTCGGGTCCAACCCGAAGAAGCGACGTGGGATCACTCCCCAGTGGGCCCACCACCTGCAGGGGAGCTCTGAAGGGGCCGGTGCATTGTGGTTTGGGTGGCAGTCGAAGGCGAGTGCCTCGGCGACCCAAACCCCGGTCATGGAATTTGGCTTTTGGGACATGGAATGTTACCTCTCTGGGAGGGAAGGAGCCTGAGCTTGTGCGAGAGGTTGAGAGATACCGACTAGATATAGTTGGGCTCACCTCTACGCACAGCCTGGGCTCTGAAACTCAGTCCCTCGAGAGAGGCTGGACTCTCTACCACTCTGGAGTTGCCCATGGTGAGAGGCGACGGGCTGGGGTGGGCTTACTCGTGAGCCCCCAGCTCAGCCGCCAGGTGTTGGAGTTCGTACCGGTGGACGAGAGGGTCGTGTCCCTTCGCCTTCGGGTGGGGGACAGGTCTCTGACTGTAGTTTCGGCTTACGGGCCGAACAGCAGTTCGGAGTACCCGGCCTTCTTGGTGTCTCTTGAAGGGGTACTGGAAAGTGCCCCAACAGGGGACTCCGTCGTCCTCCTGGGGGACTTCAATGCCCACGTGGGTAATGACAGTGGCACCTGGAGGGGCGTGATTGGTAGGAATGGCTTCCCTGACCTGAACCCGAGCGGTGTTTTGTTGTTGGACTTCTGTGCACGTCATAGTTTGTCCATAACAAACACCATGTTCGAACACAAAGGTGTCCATCAGTACACCTGGCATCAGGACACCCTAGGTAGGAGATCGATGATCGACTTTGTAGTCGTTTCAGGCGATCTCCGGCCGTGTGTTTTGGACACTCGGGTAAAGAGAGGGGCAGAGCTGTCCACTGATCACTACCTGGTGGTGAGTTGGATTCGCTGGCGGGGGAGGAGGCCGGAAAGACTTGGCAGACCCAAACGTACTGTGAGGGTCTGCTGGGAACGTCTGGCTGAGCCCTCCGTCAGGGAGGTCTTTAACTCCCACATCCGGGAAAACTTCAAGCAGGTACCGAGGGAGGTTGGTGACATAGAGTCCGAGTGGACCATGTTCTCCACCTCTATTGTCTCCGCTGCTTTCCGGAGCTGCGGTCGCAAGGTCTCTGGTGCCTGTCGTGGCGGCAACCCCCGAACCCGGTGGTGGACACCGCAAGTAAGGGATGCCGTCAAGCTGAAGAAGGAGTCCTATCAGGCCTGGCTGGCTTGTGGGACTCCAGAGGCAGCTGACAGGTACCGGCAGTTTAAGCGAGCTGCGGCCCGGGCTGTGTTGGAGGCAAAAACTCGGTCCTGGGAGGAGTTTGGTGAGGCCATGGAGAAGGACTATCGGTTGGCCTCAAAGAGATTCTGGCAAACCATCCGGCGCCTCAGGAGGGGAAAGCAGTTTTCTGCAGGCACCGTTTTCGGTGCAGGTGGGGATCTGCTGACCTCAACTGGGGACATTGTCGGGCGGTGGAAGGAATACTTTGAGGATCTCCTCAACCCTGCTGACACGCCTTCCGTTGAGGAAGCAGAGGCTGAGGACATTGGGGTGGAACTGTCCATCACCCAAGCTGAGGTCACTGAGGTAGTCAAAGAGCTCCTCGGTGGCAAGGCTCCGGGGGTGGATGAGGTTCGCCCTGAGTACCTCAAGTCTCTGGATGTTGTAGGAGTGTCTTGGCTGACACGTCTCTGCAGCATTGCGTGGCAGACAGGAACCGTACCACTGGACTGGCAGACTGGGGTGGTGGTTCCCCTTTTCAAGAAGGGGGACCGGAGGGTGTGTTCCAACTACCGGGGAATCACACTCCTCAGCCTCCCTGGGAAAGTCTATGCCAGGGTACTGGAGAGGAGAGTCCGTCCGATAGTCGAACCTCAGATTCAAGAACAACAGTGCGGTTTCCGTCCTGGTCGTGGAACAGTGGACCAGCTCTACACCCTCTCCAGGGTGCTGGAGGGTTCGTGGGAGTTCGCTCATCCAGTCCATATGTGTTTTGTGGATTTGGAGAAGGCGTTCGACCGCGTTCCCCGTGGTGTCCTGTGGAGTGTGCTCTGGGAGTATGGGGTCCGGGGAGCCTTACTCAGGGCTGTCCGGTCTCTGTACGACCGGAGCAGGAGCTTGGTTCGCATGGCCGGCAGTAAGTCAGACCTGTTCCCGGTGCATGTTGGACTCTGGCAGGGCTGCCCTTTATCACCGGTTCTGTTCATAGTCTTTATGGACAGAATTTCTAGGCGCAGCCAGGGGCCGGAGGGGGTCTGGTTTGGGGACCACAGGATTTCATCTCTGCTTTTTGCAGATGATGTTGTTCTGTTGGCTCCATCAAACCGGGACCTCCAGCATGTATTGGAGCGGTTTGCAGCCGAGTGTGAAGCGGCTGGGATGAGGGTCAGCACCGCTAAGTCTGAGGCCATGGTTCTCGACCGGAGAAAGGTAGTTTGCCCTCTCTCGGTGGGTGGAGTGCTCCTGCCTCAGGTGGAGGAGTTTAAATATCTTGGGGTCTTGTTCACGAGTGAGGGAAGATCGGAACGTGAGATCGACAGGCGGATTGGAGCGGCGTCCGCTATTATGCGGTCGCTGTACCGGTCCGTTGTGGTGAAAAGAGAGCTGAGCCAGAAGGCAAAGCTCTCAATTTATCGGTCGATCTTTGTTCCTGTACTCACCTATGGTCATGAGCTCTGGGTCGTGACCGAAAGAACGAGATCCCGACTACAAGCAGCTGAAATGAGTTTTCTTCGCAGGGTGGCTGGGCGCTCCCTTAGAGATAGGGTGAGGAGCTCAGTCACCCCGAGGAAGCTCGGAGTAGAGCCGCTTCTCCTCCGCATCGAGAGGAGCCAGTTGAGGTGGTCCGGGCATCTGGTCCGGATGCCTCCTGGACGCCTCCCTGGTGAGGTGTTCCGGGCATGTCCCACTGGGCGTAGGCCCCGGGGAAGACCCAGGACACGCTGGAGAGACTATGTTTCTCGGCTGGCCTGGGAACGCCTTGGAGTCCCCCCAGAGGAGCTGGAGGAAGTGGCCGGGGAGAGGGAAGTCTGGGCATCTTTGCTTAGACTGCTGCCCCCGCGACCCGGTCCCGGATGAAGCGGAGGAAGATGGATGGATGGATGGATGTTCTTTAATAGCCTCGTAGTCCTTAGTCCAGCAGAATCGTGGCAATTTTAGCATCGATAACCTATGAGAAGTTTTGAGTAGCACGTTCAAGTGCTAGCTTGATGTTGGGTTCCATGGCAGTGCAGCTAGCATCCACATTATCTTCTTGCTCCTCGCACTTGTTAATCCCAACCTTCTTCGACGTGCTCTTCTTGGTTTTAGGCATAATATCGGAGTTCTTTCCAAAATAATCGTCCAAAATCATGTTAAACACTATACCGCGTTGTTTTATCGTATACGACCACGCAGATAACAGACAGAAATAAGTTATGTACCAAACTTCCCTGGAGCTCTTTTACTAACATCCTCACGCTAAAACCACTCGAACCACCGGACTTTACGAAGCCTCTGGAAATAAAATCCATGAAACACTTTGAGAACTTTGGGATTACGCATGACTGACCCTTTAATTCAAGCAAAATGTAAAATGTGAACTCAAAAAACCACTGAAGGTGAACTCTGACCTGATTCTGAGCTGCAGAATGAGCACATTTCCCTTGAAATGAGACCTTCACAGTCTCTTAATCATGACAATGAAAAGCCGTTACGTGGCCTTAAAATTGTTCCTAAGCTGTGATGTAACACTGTTTCTGCTCAAATTTCTGATCCTTTTCTTTTCAACTTTTTATTTTTTGTGTATTATAATAATTTCTTTGATGAATACAATCAGCACAAAGTGTATATTTTTTTTTCTCTTTTTAAATTTGAATATTTGGATTTTTTTTCCCATTAACTAATGAGGATGATTTTCTATTTTTATAATCATTCTTTGATAAATACAAACTGTATTAATTGCCTTAATAGCAAATTAAGATGACTTACTTATTACTTCTTGTATTATCATAATTCTTTGAATACAATCTGACAAAGTCTCTTTTTTTTCAATAAGATTATTAGATTTTTGTTACTTATTAATATAAATGATTTGTGTGGATGCTTTGAAATTTAATTACATCAATGATATTAATGATCCTTGGTAGCCTGAATCTATTAATATTTGATATAAAGTCCTGAACCAGATATTGATAATTCATGTAGAGAAAATGGTATGGTCGAGTCGGAGTGGGATTATATAAGTTCGCTTCCTTCCACTCCCTTTCAAGCGATCTACTTCCATCCATTCATCCATCTGCTTCCACTTCATCCGGACTGGGTCGCGGGGGCAGCAGTCTAAGCAAAGATGCCCAGACTTCCCTCTCCCCGGCCACTTCCTCCAGGTCCTCTGGGGGACCCCGAGGCGTTCCCAGGCCAGCCGAGAAATATAGTCTCTCCAGCGTGTCCTAGGTCTTCCCCGGGGCCTCCGCCCAGTGGGACATGCCCGGAACACCTCTCCAGGGAGGCGTCCAGGCCACAGAGATATGGAAGTAGGAGACGATGACAACATTTCAGACATCAACTAAGCTGTGAAAAGAACAACATGAGAACGCAGGAAAAAACAGTTGTAATAATTCACATTAAAAATATAAACAAGTTTGATTACAGCTCTCTGTGTGTGACCTCGATCTGTGCCTTCAGCAGCGATCACGTGGTTTGGGACTCGATCGGAATCGGACTCCTTTGTCCGATCAGGATCGGATGTTTCATTAATTCTAATTATGATCAGAGCCTTATATTTCATCACCACTACAAATCTGCATGTCATAAAAAGATCCCAAAATGTCATTACCAGAAAACACAGCAGAAAACGGCAACAGCTCAAGCAGAATGCTAATGTAAACAAAGCTAGCTAGAAAGCTAACTTCCGGGACCAATAACTCTTTTAAAAATGCTTTAAACGGACCGCAAGTGTCTCTATTGGTTTGTCATAACTCAAACAACAACCTCTAAAGGTATTCCAACAAAAAAGACAGTATTTTTTTTCTTTTTAATGTAAAGCTCTTCATGCAGCAGACAGATGGCTAAACAGCAGCTGCTAGCTGCTACATGCTAGCGCCGTGATATAACTCCTTAGGACCCGAGCTGTCCTTTGATATGCCTGTTTTATTTATCTGACAGAGAAATAACAGTTAAGAAAATTAACTACTGTGGTAATAAAACTGAAAATGTGATGTCTTAAGAACTTAAAAAATAAGCACATAATCTTAAAAATAAATAAATAAATAAATAAAACTAATAAATTAAAACTAATAATGATATCAGCTATTCATGAACACTCATCAAATTTTATGCTAAAACAAAGTCATCATTTATCTTTAAGAATTTTAAATGAGGACAGGAATCACATTTGGTCAAAAATGTTCAATAGCTCTAAAGATGTTAAAGCTAAAGTCACTAAACTTTATCACATGACTAATTATCACTTATATAACAAGAATTTTTTTTTCCTAGTTTATATTTGCTGTATTTTTACTTGTTTATTAAAGCTACTTCACAGAAGTGTTCTATTTAAGTTTTTAATGATAAAAGAAGGTTAATGAAATATAAATAAGGGACAACACTAATCTGTTTGTTCAATTTATTCATGTTTTAAATGTCTTATAAAAGTATCGGATCGGGACTCGGTATCGGCAGATACACAAAATCAAATGACTCGGAATCGGATCGGGCCCCAAAAAACCTGATCGGGACATCCCTACTGGGAAGGGACAAGTGCGATGACCTGTGCTCCGCCAGGATGAGGTGGACGTCACGGAGGACCAGCAATGTCAGAATAGCCCACAAGATCTCTGGAAGCTGCTGGGCCCTCTCTGCAGCAGCAATGGCACTCGGGCAGCGAGGAAGTCCAGCAGCAACAGGATCAAGCTTATAGGAGAGTTAAGTCACTGGTCTGAGAGTTCCACCAGAGATCCTGGAGGACAGAGGCCACGCAGCTCCCTCCTTCATCCACAGTCTGTGTGAATGGCTTGGGTGGATCCAGTAGGCCTAAAGTGGGAGATGATTGGAGAGCAAGTTTCAGTGTTGTAAAGGAACTCCCAGCTACATTTGTCCACTGCTCCTTAGAACTAATTGGTTTAGATTTGATTAACTCACCTATAGGAGCTTGGTTAACTCTGAAAAGTTTGGAACAGAAATCCTGCAGTATGAGCACAACCCAACAAAAGACAGGAGTTGCTTAACAGTCTCCAGTCTCGGCGCCTGTTGGATTGCAGTCAGATGTTTGGAGGAAAGGCTTTTACCTTCTGCACAGACAACATGGCCAAGGAACGTGACTCCTCTTCTTTTTTTTCTTTTTTTTTTTTTTTCTCTAATGGAGGAGGGCGATACTTCTTAACGGGCAAATTTGGGGTGTTAACAGGGGAACCATCACAGGGGATGACTATACCTGCTTCCAAAAATGAGTTAAAAAATGGGGTGATGCCCGCAATTGCCTCAGGCTTCAAGGGGTACTGCGCCCGTCGGGGTCTGAATTGAGATTTGGGGTTGACAACCAAAGGTTCACAATTCTGTATGAGACCAACATCAAATTTATGCTTGGCCCAAACACAATCAGGAACACCGTCCAGTTCAAGAATGGAAGCATCCAGAACCAAAAGATAGGGGCGTGGCTTCCCATGGCCTGGCCTGTTGTGAGGAAAAAAAAAGAAAATCGAACTGCCAGGCTCACGCTGCCAATCCAGAGCATGGTTGCACGCTCTAGTCCAGGAACCCAAATCTTTCCATACATCAGTGGGCCCTTCGGACAAGGAAATGTAAGGGTCACCTCCTGGAATCTTAAAGAAAGGGGCTTGGGTGGAGCTCAAAGAAACAGACATCGCACAGCGCGTTGCAGTCCAGAAAAGGCTGCACACAGACAAATGATCATTCACACATTCAAAAAATGCACTTTCATACTCTGGATCTGGGTCCCCGGAAAAAATAAAAAACATGGGCTGTACTATGAACATTTTCTGGTATCAGCAGAGCTGGGAAAGTAACTCTTCAGCTAAGCCTATAAGCTCATTCTGTCGTTCATAGCAGATCTGTCATTGATAGGAGAGCTGACAATCTGGGAGGCGAGATTGATCAACTAAAGTGTAAACACATTCACGCTGTGGTTCAACAGTCATACCATCGGGAGAGGAGAGGAGTTGAAGGCCTAACTTCAGCAATAGGTCACGACCCATTAAATTAAAGGGGCAACAAGGGGAAATTAGAAAGGCATGTGTGAAGGGGGGCTGTTCAGGGTAGGTGCACATGAGGGGCACAGAATTTTTTTTTTTTTTTTTTTTCAGTTCCACTTGCACCAACAGAAAAAAAGAAATTGGCCACTCAAAGGGGTGTTAAAAAAAATTCAGCACGAATGATGAAAAAAGTGACTCCTGAGTCAGCAATAAATTCACAAACAGTGACTGGTGTCATAGGGAGACGCATAACACTATCTTCTGTGGGGAGATGTAAGAATATGTGAGTGTGTGTGTGCATTCTTATCTGAGCAGGGAGGCCACAGCCGGCACCGAATCCAGACCTCTAACCCCTCCCTCTCCGCAGTCTGTTCCTTGATGGTCGGAGGAACTCTTGAAGTTTCTGTGTCCGCGCCCACGAGGAGGTTCTCTCCAGTTCTGACGTCCACGTCCACGCCCAAGATTTTGGTGGTTCCGGGCTTTCAGTGGACAGTGTCTTGACCAATGTCGATGGGCACCACAGTGGAAGTATGCGTCCTTTGCAGCATAGTTAGCAGGGGTGTGAGGTGGGGGGGGGTAAGCACCCATAGAGAAGCCAAGCAGAAGGAGAAGCAGCCGCAGGGGCTTGTGGGAATGACGCATGTTAGAGGAGGTGCAGCTGTGCACGATGCTGGGCGTCGCTCTTTATCTTTTTTTCTTCTTTGGCCTCCTTTTCCTGCTGGCGGCGCTGTTCGGGCTTGGCATGGAGAGCCATCTGGGCCAGACGGACAGTGCTGTCCTCACAACCAACACAAGAGTCTTTGGTGGCGCTGCTGAGGGGCTTCTGTAGATTGTTGAGAAAGTATTGTTTGAGGAGGGTCTCATAAGGTGTCATGTCCCCCTGAGGGAAACCATCAGGCTTGGTCATCCCGGCTTGGTCATATGGTTGTCGTAAGCGGTTTGCAGCCGGTCAAGGAGCTCCTCCACATTTTCATCCTCATGCTGCATGCAGGCACTGACCTTTGCGTGGACTGGACAGGGAAGTGAGCATGAACAGCCGCTATCAGTCCATCTTTCCATTGTCTATAGGCCACGTTTGCTGCATTCTGGTTGGGCCTCGAAGTGGCTCCTCAGAGTGGAGAACTGGGATTGGCTCAGAATATGCAGCATCACTCTAGCCATTTCTCCAGAGCTGGGCACATAGTCTCTGACAAAATCCTCCAGGGCTCGCGCCAAGACCTCCCCACCTTTTTCTGGCTTGGGCAGATGCTTGGATGCAGCAATGATGTCATCATTAGTCCAGGTGCGGTACACAATCACTAGATCTCCAGTCGGGTCGGCAACTTGAACCATGGGAGCTGTTAGCACTGTCGTGCTCCCTTGCTGCTGCAGGTCTTCTTGTTTTGCCTTCACAAATCTGTTGTTGTGAGCAGGAGCTGATAACGCTGCTTCAGCAGAAGATGAAGGCCGGAGCTTTACTTCTTCCATCTTCACGGGAGGAAGAGGGGGGGTTAGTGGAGGCAGCTGCTGCTGGTTCGTTTCAGGCTGCATGGCTGTCGCTCCTGCGTTTTGTTCCACGTCATCACAGGTGGTTCTGGTTGAGCTGGTTGGGGCTAATATGGAGGAGGGGTAGAGTCCAGACTCGGTCCGACTGCAGCACTCCAGAGATTCTGTGTAGGAGGGTAAAGAAAAGAAGAGGGTGCTGAGGAAGTTTTTTTATATTCAGTTGATTTATCAGCCTTTTTGTCTGTTATCTCTTTTTTGTTTTCTATTTTCAGGGCAGTCAGGGCCTTGCAGGCCTTCTGCCTCTCCCGTTTTTCACACTCCGCTTCCCAAACTTTGAAACATTCATTCATATCATCCATTCGCTTAATTGTCTTTGTTTTAACTCTTTTTCGCTCATTCATCATTCGTCTCTCTTCAGTTAAGTTTTTTCTGAGTTTCTCAAGTTGGCATTTACTCAAAGAACCTCCCTCGGGGAACCCATGTTTCTGACACCAGTAATCCACAAATTCACAACATTCAACACCATGCTTCGCTTTCATAAACGTGATCAGACTTGAGTCTGAACCTCCGCTCTGTTTCTCATTTGCATTACCCATTTTCTATTCTCAGTGGTTCCCAGAAACTTCTGGTCACTACCTTTTATCAAATTACCTGTTCTTCCCACCACGTGGGTGACAGGTTTGTGCTACCTGGTATGGTACAACTAATCAGGTTATACACACAGGACTCCCTTGTAAATTTACTGCTACCTGTTATTGCGATAATTGATTAGATTATCCTCACAGGACTCACTTATGAAGGGTTTCAGCAAATGGAAAAAGAAAAACCTTTTTTTTTTTTTTTTGAAACCGTTTGACTTAGTTCAGGGCAAAAGCCCGGTTTTATTAATGTTCCAAATCAACCTATGCAACAAGAAATACTGGAAATATTTTAGAATAGAATCTTCCTCACCGGATCTATTTGTCCACCGAAGTTTGATGATTCCGTCGCGGTCGATCGAGATCACGGACCACAGTCCTCGTCACTCTGTTGGATTTGGTGAGATGAGGCTGAATCTTTGTGATTCAGGATGGCAAATTCCTCTGGTCCGATCCTCCGACGAACACACGCAGAATCCTGTTCGTGACGCCAAGATTGTGGTGGAATATTTGTTGATCCGATGAAATGAAGAAATGTCAAACGTTTTCATGAAAGTTTATTAAACAGAGCAGAGAAAAGTACACGCTGGCGAGCATGGCGGAGAGGTCTGCAGAGCTCTGATCTGTCTTATATAGTCATACAATCAGCTGTTAATCAGGAGCTTAAGATGGAAATGTAAATGCCATATCTAATATGAACAAGATGTTCTAATGAAATCAAAATGTTTACACATTGTGGTCAGGGTGTTCTGACAACAAGAAAACAAGACTCAGAGGATGAAACATAATGAAATGTATAATTTCCGTGACACCACCACCCCAGGCTGCCAGTCCAGTGGTATGGTTCCCATCTGCCACGCAATGCTGCAGAGACGTGTCAACCCAGACAGTCCCACAACATCCAGAGACTTGAGGTACTCTGGGCGAACCTCATCCACCCCCGGAGCCTTGCCACCGAGGAGCTCTTTGACTACCTCAGTGACCTCAGCTTGGGTGGTGGACAGTTCCACCCCAGTGTCCTCAGCCTCTGCTTCTTCAATTGAAGGCGTGTCAGCAGGGTTGAGGAGATCCTCAAAATATTCCTTCCACCACCCGACAATGTCCCCAGTTGAGGTCAGCAGATCCCCGCCTGCACTGAAAATGGTGCCTGCAGAAAACTGCTTTCCCCTCCTGAAAGGTTTGCCAGAATCTCTTTGAGGCCAACCGATAGTCCTTCTCCATGGCCTCACCAAACTCCTCCCAGGACCGAGTTTTTGCCTCCAAAACAGACCGGGCCACAGCTCGCTTAGACTGCCGATACCTGTCAGCTGCCTCTGGAGTCTTACAAGCCAGCCAGGTCTGATAGGACTCCTTCTTCAGCTTGATGGCATCCCTCACTTCTGGTGTCCACCACCGAGTTCGGGGGTTGCCGCCACGACAGGCACCAGAGACCTTGCGACCGCAGCTCCGGAAAGCAGCAGAGACAATAGAGGTGGAGAACATAGTCCACTCGGACTCAATGTCATCAACCTCCCTCGGTACCTGCTTGAAGTTTTGCCGGATGTGGGAGTTAAAGACTTCCCTGACGGAGGGCTCAGCCAGACGTTCCCAGCAGACCCTCACAGTACGTTTAGGTCTGCCAAGTCTTTCCGGCCTCCTCCCCCGCCAGCGAATCCAACTCACCACCAGGTAGTGATCAGTGGACAGCTCTGCCCCTCTCTTTACCCGAGTGTCCAAAACACACGGCCGGGGATCGCCTGAAATCGATCATCGATCTTCTACCTAGGGTGTCCTGATGCCAGGTGTACTGATGGACATATTTATGTTCAAACATGGTGTTTGTTATGGACAAACTATGACGTGCAAAGAAGTCCAACAACAACACACGGCTCGTGTTCAGGTCAGAGAGGCCATTCCTACCAATCACGCCCCTCCAGGTGCCACTGTCATTACCCACGTGGGCATTGAAGTCCCCCAGGAGGATGACGGAGTCCCCCCTTGGGGCACTTTCCAATACCCCTCCAAGAGACCCCAAGAAGGGCGGTTACTCAGAACTGCTATTCGGCCTGTAAGCCGAATAGCAGTTCAGAGACCTGTCCCCCACCCGAAGGCGAAGGGACACGACTCTCTCGTTCACCGGTGTGAACTCCAACACTTGGCGTCTGAGCTGGGGGCTCACGAGTAAGCCCACTCCAGCCCGCTGCCGCTCACCATGGGCAACTCCAGAGTGGTAGAGAGTCCAGCCTCTGAGTTTCAAAGCCCAGGCTATGCGTGGAGGTGAGCCCAACTATATCTAGCCGGTATCTCTCAACCTTTTGCACCAGCTCAGGCTCCTTCCCTCCCAGAGAGGTGACGTTCCATGTCCCAAAAGCCAAATTCCATGACCGGGGTTTGGGCCGCTGAGGCACTCGCCTTCGACTGTCACCCAAACCACAATGCACCGGCCCCTTCAGAGCTCCCCTGCAGGTGGTGGGCCCACTGGGGAGTGATCCCACGTCGTTCCTTCGGGTTGGACCCGACCAGGGCCTTTGGGAGAAGCCCTGGCCAAAGGCGCTCGCCTCCGAGCCCCAACCCCAGGCCTGGCTCCAGGGTGGGGCCCCGGTGATGTTATGTAAAGGACTCATGTAGACACAGGATCCCTCGGACACAGGACGGTTGCAGTTTAACTACACGTTTAATCGTCATTTATTTGTGTTACACCAACATAGTTCCCTCCGGAACCCTTGAACCCCAACTATGGTTCCGCTTACACAACACCTCCTCCCTTAAGTAAACTACTCTCTTCTTAAATTATATTGTTCTTTAAATGTCAAAAATGACCTAAAAGATTTCTATAAATGTGTTTTAAAATCCAAGAACCAGACAGTATTTGAATTCATCTTGTTTATCTTTTTGCAAAAAGAGAGAGTCGGCAACAGAAAACTTGTTCAGAGAAGTCTCTGTCCGGGCGTTCTGTCCGGGTCTCTGCTCCATCTCAGGCACACAAGCACTTTTATTAAACACACATAGGAATTCCATACATGGGCATAACGAAGCAATGGGGTCAACCGTTGCTAGGTAACGAAGGTCAGTTCTACATGGGATGTTTAAACTAATCCATATAAGGAGTTGTTTTTGAGCACAGAACTTAGACAAAGGAATTCCAGCAGTTGCTGACCACACAGACCCACACAGACAGCTTCATATTTAGGCAGGATATGCTGCAGACAGTTTTCAAGACACACACACACAATTTTGTTAATATTCACAACATTAAACATTAACAATAAGGCTCAATTCTCTTAAACTCAAACATTTCTTCTACTCTTTTTTTCAAACAGTTCAACATAAACATTTCAGTTTCAACTCTTCTTGGTCCTTATGTCTTCTTTCACAAGTACTCCATGGCGACCAAAGACATCCTTCAGAGCAGCAATGACTGTTCCTGCTGAAGCAACATTAAGGTGTGCCACCTCTATGTACCTTGAAAAGTAGTCCACCACCAGCAGGTAAATCTTCTTTTCCCAGAAGAACAAGTCTGTCCCTACTCTTTGCCATAAAAAATTTCTTTCCCTTGTCAAACACCGTTGGGGTTTTTCTGTCCCTACGTCAGGTACGGTTGTCTTAATTTTTAACATGGGGTTTTGATTCCTGGAAATTACTTTTGTTTTCTAAAACCTTCCATTATGATTTTTTTTTCTTCTTTTGTAATTGTATTTTGTTTTGTTGGAATTACACGCTGGTTCTTGGAATTATGTTTTGAGTTTTTTTAATTTTTTGCTTATTACATTTTTGCTCTAATCTTTGATGGGTTTTTGTGTTGAGTGATTTGGCGCCATCGTGGACATCTGTCTGAGACTCCCAGTAGATGTTTCTGCCAGAGGTTCCTGTCATGGACACTTGGATCAGTCGGACAGTTCCTGGACATGAGGACTGAGTGGAAACTCCCAAAAGTGTTTGACTAGACGCTGTTGCACTATTTCTGAGGATTGTGAATTGAGGATTGAGGATTGTGGGGTCCACTCTCATTTTCAGACTCAAATGGATTCAAAAACACATGATGCTATTTGTGATGATATTGTTATTTCTGGTAATAAAACTAGGAAGGTGGGATCATTTTGGACCCAGTAGGGCAAATCAAAGAAGTGCTCAGCAGGAGCTGCATCCCTTCACTTTTCCCTGAGCTGAACTTGTGATGGGCTGAAAAGACTTTTCTATGAGCACTCAAAGATGAACATTCACACTCTTGGTTACCCAGCCCAGTTTGTGCAGTGAAGGCAGATTAATAAAGATGGCAAACTTTAAAAACTTTTACATTCGCATATCATTTTTTTTTGACTCAACAAACTTTTAAATCAGAGATCTGAAAACCATTTCCAGGCATCAGTTGCTTCAGCATTTTTAACGGCACATGGAAAAGTCAGGGATTATATAGTCTGAGAGAAAATGAGAAATGTTGACAAGCAAAGAAATAAATCCGGCGAGATGAAGCTGACTGGGGAAAGAATGAAGGGGGATAATCTAATCTAAAGATGTAATCTGGTGATTGTTTACCTCGTCTCATGCTTGCCTCCCATCAACCCCCAAACAGTGGCGACCTGATAAAAGTGGAACACTGCCAGTCATCTCTGACTCCTTCAACACCCCCCTGACCTCAGGCCTGATTTCCCACTGTTTCCTAGTCGACTAGAAGCATCAGCTGAATCCACGAGTGCAGATGAAACTCTTTAATAAATCGTCGTCTTAACATGTCTGTTCCACTTTAGACCCCAGTTTGATTCTGCTTGTGGAATTTTGTGTTGTGGAGTCTTGATTGGTCAGGATGCTGCAAAGTGGGGTTCTTCCACTCTGAGTTTACCCCCACCTGCCTCCATTACAAGACAAGATTCTAGACGGTCTGCCCTTCTTTAACCCCCCCCAATAAAAGCTCAGCCCCCTCTGCTGCACATGGGACAGTTAAGCCGTTCGCTGAGGCTTTGGTGCGTTTCAGATGTTGATCACAATGACGTGCTGTTTGTTAAAATGTGTGTTTTAATCAGAATAAACCTGCAGCTCTCACTCTGACTGGATCAACTTGGATTGAGGAAAAAAGGGGAAAGTAAAAGAGGAAACACACAAATAAAGAACATACAACAGCGTTCAGGTGCATCACCTCTGACACGATCTTTGGAACGGGTCTTTCCAAAGATGTTTCATGAAAACATCTCTTTTCTGTTGAAGTTCTGCTCCAAATTGAATAAAGCCCTACTCTGAACTGTCCTTAGAGGTAAATATGGGCTGTGTGTAGGTGAAAAAAAAAGGAAAATCTGTAATTGGATTCAATTGAAAATCCACATGACACAGGAGCATAGAGAAAAATCAAATCCTCCATTTAGAAATTGATGCTAAACAATATTAAAGAGTAACTGGACGGCTGCACTTGACTTGCTGCCACCAATGATATTATTCTATTATTCTTTAGCTGGTCTCACATTCTCTGGGCTCACCAGCGCCCTCTGCCTTGTGGCATGTGTACTGCGGTGCAGCAGGCGGACTGTCTGCCTCACCTAGAGTGTGTTAAAGCTCATTTTTAGCAGATAAAAAGACTAAATGAGTCACAAACTGGCATCAATGTAATCAGACAGATGGAGAGAGATAAAAAAATTAGGTCATTTTAAAATAATGATGATAGAAAGACTGAAACAATACAGCGCATGCTTCAGCTGCAGCTACTGTCAGTGTGTGAGACGCTGGGGAGGCGGGGCTACAGCTGTCTCATCCACTTTTTGATGTATTTGAACAGAAAACGCTTTTTTTTTTTTTAACAAAAGAAATATTGAAAAAACACAGAAAAAAGTAATCATAGAAAAGACATGTCTGAACAATTAACATTTGATTTGATCTTTAATTTTAAAAAGTACATTCATTTTATTTAATTTAGGCATTTTTAAGCTACATTTTGCAGGTGAGGCAGAGCTTTACCTGCCTCCACTAACTGCATATCACTGGTAGGGAGTAAATGTTCATGTGCATTTTGTTCTACGGGCATGCAGCAGATAGTACTGGGCGATGGGGAAAAATATATATATATCTCGATATAAAATATTTTATATCACGCTAACGATATATATCATGATATAAAACAATAAAGTGTATTTTCAGCTATTCTCTAAAAAATGTCATAGCTTACTTTTTTCACTATTTTAAGTAACAGATAACTGAAAAGTCACAATTGAGAAACAAACATTTTAGTAATACATCAAATGAGATCAGATGTGGCTGATATACAGCAGCCTTCACATTTGTTCCAAAAATCAAAGGTACTTAAACTGAATTTGTAAAAAAGGAAATACTTCTTATGAAAAAAAAAATTTTAGAGTGCACAGCAGTGTCATATTTCTGAATAGAAAAACACATTTTTGCACAAAATTCTGCTACAATTATGTCAATTGCGTCAACTGTTGAGTTATGGCCAAATCAATGTAAAAACTGGAGCTAAAGCTCAGATGTTAAAGCTAATTAGTTTTTCTTTTTGTTTGTTTGTTTTTTTCAGAATTTACGACAGTGAGCAGAACTTCTGTCTCATTTTTTGAACGGATAAAAAAACTCTCGCTAGTCTTTCTTTGAAAACAGGAAGCTTCACCAACATTTTATTTCAAAGGTCTGGTTACTTCTGGTGTTAGTCATGCAACACATTTGGCTTATTCAATATTCCAGAGCTGGGCTGCACGGTGGAGCAGTGGTTAGCGCTCTTGCCTCACAGTGAGAAGGCCCCGGTTCGACTCCCGGCTGGGACCTTTCTGTGTGGAGTTTGCATGTTCTCCCCGTGCATGCGTGGGTTTTCACCGGGGACTCCGGCTTCCTCCCACCATTCAAAAACATGCTTCATAGGTTCATTGGTGACTCTAAATTGCCCCTAGGTGTGAATGTGAGAGTGAATGTGGGTGATTGAGGCCCTGAGACAGACTGGAGACCTGTCCAGGGTGAACCCTGCCTTCGCCCGTCAGTAGCCGGGATAGGCTCCAGCACCCCCGCGACCCCGAAAGGGGCGAAGCGGTCAGGAAGATGAATGAATATTCTAGAGCTATAAATATTTTATGACACTCTACTATATTTATAAAGATCTTGGGCTTTGCGAATATTCACACTTGAATTTTCAGGAGCAGATCGTGAGAATCCGAGTGCTCAGATACTTGTTACAGCTCTATTCTACAGCTTGATTGATCTCTTATTTTTGTAATCTCATGTGTTCATTTTCATGGACTTTCCCTGAGTGATAGAAGGTTTGTTGTGTTAGCATCTGCACTTGAATAGCCTCCTAGCTTGTTTACATGTTGCTATCTTTTGCTCATCATCGGACGTCTTGAATCCAAAAGCAAGCCAAATCACATTTGTACCCCTCTGTTGTGTGTGAATCAAAGAACATAAAGCAGCTTTACGGCACAAAAACACAAGACGGAGTTTCTTTGAAAAGAATCTGTTTTTAATTTGTCTTTATTTTCACTTGTATACATTTTTTGTGTACAAGTGACGAGGTTCGGACTATTTAATGATATATTTGGAATAATAATTGATCAAATTAGGTTATAAACGATAGAAGAGGAATGGCACGATAGACACTTTTGTATCGGCCACACCATATGTATCGTCATATCGCCCAGCACTAGCTGCAGGTGATACTTAAGGGTCAGGTTGGTGCGACACAGGCGTGTCGTACAGATTTTCTCATTGTCCTATCATGCAAAATTCTGTGTGCGGCGTAAGGAATCCATTTCTTCTGCCCACGTGAAATATATGTGCTGCCTGCTACACCAACAATTTTAAAAATAAATCTTGAAGATTCTCCGGATGCTTCCCAATGGTGCAGTGGCAGTAGTGTTTGTGACGGCTGCAAAAATTAAAACGTTTTTTCTTTTAACTAGTGTTTGAGAAACCAGACAATCACAGAGAGCAGATGTTTCTTGTTGGAGAAACCTGGTTTGCTCACATCTTGGAAGCGTTTTCTCCATATGATTGAGGTCTCATGGCTGCTGTTTGGCTGCTTGAACCTCCAGGTCCCTCCATAGATTACAAGATTTATCATTTTTGCCACAGAAGCATAAAGGACCATCATCCATTGGATCATGGTGAAGACACAGCAGGTTGAGTTCTCAGGTCTTGGAGCCAGAGTTTGGTCTCATTTGATCAGAACACTGTGACCAAGCTCTCCTTCTGAATCATTTAGATTGGGGATGACTCGAGGGTCGGCCTCCTGCTGGTTTTCCAGAAACATTCCAGAACATTTTATGTTTACATTTCATGTATATAGATTGTAAATAAAAAGTAAACTTCAAGTAAACTGCTGCACTTTTAGCATAGTCTAAGAATACTTGTAGTACACTTACACAGACTACTTTTTTTTTACAAAGAGATCTTGAGTGAGTGAGTTTGAATCTGTAATCCACATAAAGATAATTTCTCGGATGGACTTTTGTAGCTAGTTTTGATCTCTCCTTCCACAGTTTGTTCCAAAAAGTATCTGCATTTGTGCTGCTGTCTCTGGTCTTTGTAAAATCAAACACTGGGTCACCTCTGTTTCCTCTAGAGTCCTTTTTTTGACAGACCTATCAGAATATTTGAGAGTATGATGGGAACGACCCTGTTTTCCTAAGAAATCGTGTTGAAATTCCTGCAGCGGAAAGGATGAGTTATGCAGATCACACTTTCACATTTATTTCAGAAGGTGCAAAGAATGACATGTCTGTCATGTTCAAGAGTCAGCATGTAACAAGCAATAGTGTGATGTTACGTCTGTGCCTGCTTGGTGCAGCTTCAAACCCCAAAGACTATAAATGAGCGTCATTGCTTCATCCAAATTTTAATTTGTGAGCTATGAGCTTATTAATCAGTCTTTTCATCTTCTCCTTGTCATTTATTCTCACCCAGATATGTTGAAACTCAACTTTCATTTCAACTGGATTATTTTACCACAGTGACTAATTTTCCTCTGGACCTCTGTGAGACAGTAATAGAGGTGCTGTTGTGCAGAACACATTTTGCTCCTGCTTGAAGCATGACTCTCCTCCTGCACACGTGTTCATGTGGCCTGTATTTATACCTCAATAGTTAAGCACTGGGCTGAACAGTGGTGGATTGGTTAGCTCACTTTAAAAAAAGTGAGAAGATCGAGGTTCAACTTCAATTCAATTCAATTTAATTCAATTTTATTTATATAGCCCAATATCCCAAAGGACATTTTCCTGATTGGGCTTCATGCCGGTAGTTTTTACAAATACAGAAAACTAAACAGACTAAAACAGGTTATCCCTGCCCTTAGACCTTCCCTCCCGGTAAGGAAACACTCCTAAAAAACCTGAGTCAGGAAAAAAGAAGAAACCTTTGGGATTCCCACATGAGGGAGAGATCCTATCCCAGGACGGACAGGAGATACCAGAACTGTTAAAGAAAGATTAGCTTCTACAATCAATCAATCAATCAATTTATTATTTGTAAAGCACATAAAAGCTGACGCCGCCAAAGTGCTGAACAGAGAAGTAAAATCAATAAACAACAACAAAGAGAAACAATAAAAGCAATAAAACAATTAAAACAATGACAAAATGAGGTACAATAAAAAAACAATAAAACAATAAAAACTAGCTGACCCACTAAGTCTGCACACTGGGGTTGAAAGCCTGGTTAAAAAAATACGTTTTTAAAAGTGACTTAAAATCACTGACAGAACTGGCCGACCTGACAGAACGGGGGAGCACATTCCAGAGCTTGGGACCAGGAACTGAAAAGGCTCTGTCTCCCTTGGTCACAAGCCGAGTCCTGGGAACCGTTAACAACATTTGATCTTCAGATCTGAGGACTCGGCGCGGACGGTAAAAATGTAAAAGTTCAGAAAGATAATGAGGGGCCAGACCATGCAGACATTTAAAAACCAAAAGTAAAATCTTAAAAACAATCCTAAAAGACACAGGCAGCCAGTGAAGAGAGCGGGTTGATGTGGTCACACCGTCTAGTCCCTGTTAGTAAGCGGGCAGCTGAATTTTGGACCAGCTGGAGACGGCGGAGCAGAGACTGGTCAATGCCAGTGTACAAGGGGTTGCAGTAGTCCAGTCTGGAAGAGATTAATGCATGAATCACTTGTTCCAATGCATGAGGAGGAAGATAAGGCTTAACTTTACTGATTAGCCTCAAGTGATAAAAGCTGGACCGGACTACTGCACTGACTTGCTTGTCAAATTTAAAATGCCTGTCAAGATTTACCCCAAGATTTCTGATAAAAGGAGCGTCTGAAGGGTTCAGGGGGCCAACAGCACTGCAGCAACCTGTCAGCTGGTCGACAACTACGTATCTTAAAGAGTTCATTCAGATAGAGTTGAGGGACGAGTGGTGATTAGGTCCATAATCAAGATGAAGCAGAAGTACAGTGCAGATGGACGGACAGATGATGGATGAATGATGGATGATTGATGGATGATTGATGATTGATGGATGGATGATGGATGAATGATGGGTGATGGATGAACGATGGATGAACGATGGATGATGGATGAATGATGGATGATGGATGAATGATGGATGATGGATGAATGATGGATGGATGATGGATGATGGATGATGGATGGATAATAGAATGGATGATGGATGGACGATTGATGGATGAATGATGGATGAATGATGGATGGATGATTGATGGATGGTGCATGGATGATGGATGAATGATGGATGGATGATGGCTGGATGATTGATGGATGAATGATGGATGGATGATGGATGAATGATGGATGAATGATGGATGGATGATGGATGATGGATGGATGACTGATGAATGATGGATGATGGATGAATGATGGATGGATGATTGATGGATGATTGATGAATGATGGGTGATGGATGGATGATTGATGAATGATGGATGATGGATGAATGATGGATGATGGATGAATGGTGGATGAATGATGGATGATGGATGAACGATGGATGATGGATGGATGATGGATGAATGATGGATGGATGATGGATGGATGATGGATGGATGATGGATGGATGGATGATGGATGAATGATGGATGGATGATGACTGAATGATGGATGGATGATTGATGGATGAATGATGGATGAATGATGAATGAATGATGGATGGATGATGGATGAATGATGGATGAATGATGGATGGATGATGAATGGATGATTAATGGATAATTGATGGATGGATGATGGATGAATGATGGATGATTGATGGATGATTGATGGATGGTGGATGGGATGGTGGATGTATGATGGATGAACGATGGATGGATGATGGATGAATGATGGATGGACGATGGATGGATGATGGATGGATGATGGATGGATGGATGATGGATGAATGATGGATGGATGATGGATGGATGATTGATGGATGGATGATGGATGATTGATGGATGATGGATGAATGATGGATGATGTATGAATGATAGATGATGGATGGATGATGGATGAATGATGGGTGATGGATGGATGATTGATGAATGATGGGTGATGGATGGATGATGAATGAATGATGGATGATGGATGATGGATGAATGATGGATGAATGATGGATGGATGATGGATGAATGATGGATGAATGATGGATGAATGATGGATGATTGGTGGATGATGAATGGATGATAGATGAATGATGGATGATGGATGGATGATGGATGGTTGATTGATGGATGGATGATGGATAAATGATGATTGGATGATTGATGGATGGTGGTTGGATGATGGATGAATGATGGATGGATGATGGCTGAATGATGGATGGATGATTGATGGATGAATGATGGATGAATGATGGATGGATGATGGATGAATGATGGATGAATGATGGATGAATGTTGGATGAATGATGGATGAATGATGGATGGATGGTGGATGGATGATGGATGAATGATGGATGGATGATAGATGAATGATGGATGGATGATGGGTGGATGATTGATGGGTGGATGATGGATGGATGATGGATGATTGATGGATGGATGATGGATGATTGATGGATGATGGATAAATGATGGATGATGGATGAACGATGGATGATGGATGATGGATGGATGATGGATGAATGATGGATCATGGATGGATGATGGATGAATGATGGATGATGTATGAATGATAGGTGATGGATGAATGATGGATCATGGATGGATGATGGATGAATGATGGATGATGTATGAATGATAGATGATGGATGAATGATGGATCATGGATGGATGATGGATGAATGATGGATGATGTATGAATGATAGGTGATGGATGAATGATGGATCATGGATGGATGATGGATGAATGATGGATGATGTATGAATGATAGATGATGGATGAATGATGGATCATGGATGGATGATGGATGAATGATGGATGATGTATGAATGATAGGTGATGGATGAATGATGGATCATGGATGGATGATGGATGAATGATGGATGATGTATGAATGATAGATGATGGATGAATGATGGATCATGGATGGATGATGGATGAATGATGGATGATGTATGAATGATAGGTGATGGATGAATGATGGATCATGGATGGATGATGGATGAATGATGGATGATGTATGAATGATAGATGATGGATGGATGATGGATGAATGATGGATGATGGATGATTGATGGATGATGGATGGATGATTGATGAATGATGGGTGATGGATGGATGATTGATGAATGATGGATG
Organism: Oryzias melastigma; assembly: GCF_002922805.2. Lineage (NCBI taxonomy): Eukaryota > Metazoa > Chordata > Actinopteri > Beloniformes > Adrianichthyidae > Oryzias > Oryzias melastigma. Next base: position 8,037,183 of record NC_050514.1, read on the forward strand.
ATGGATGGATGAATGATGGATGATGGATGGATGAATGATGGATGATGGATGGATGATGGATGGATGATGGATGAATGATGGATGAATGATGGATGGATGATGGATGATGGATGATTGGTGGATGATGAATGGATGATGGATGATGGATGAATGATGGATGATGGATGAATGATGGATGAATGATGGATGATTGGTGGATGATAGATGAATGATGAATGATGAATGGATGCTGGATGAATGATGGGTGATGGATGGATGATGGATGGATGATGGATGGATGATTGATGAATGATGGATGGATGATTGATGAATGATGGATGGATGATGGATGGATGATGGATGAATAATGGATGATGGATGGATGATAAATGAATGATGGATGATGGATGAATGATGGATGATGGAGGGATGACGGATGGACGGATGATGGATGGATGGATGGATGGATGAATGGACGTTAACCGCTGTCAAAGAACAACTGCATAAAGACCGGCGTTTTGAGGCCCACAAAGCCAAACAACACCAGAACTTATTCAGGGAAGTCAGGAATTCTTCACTTTGCTAAACTAAGTTTTGAAGACAAGTTTATTGGTTTTTCATGTTTGTCTCTTTGTAAACAGAAACACAACACATAGTAAGGATGTTTTGTAGAGGCATGTCATGTTTCTCCCCTCCATCCAGCTGTAAGCCTGTATAAGGATGATTGACATGCAGGCGTATTAGACCACCCGCTGTGTGATAATCCTCAAGGGTCTGTGCATCGTTCAGACACACTCATCAGAGAAAACACTCACCCAAATTGCCCTGGACTTCAGGAGAAGCAGTTCTGTTGCCTCTGTGTTGTTATTCCTGAAGAGAGGTTCCGTTTCCTGACTGCACCTGAACACAGAACTGCTCGTGGCAGATAAAAGACTTTTAAAAAGTCTCCCCCAACATCCAGAGCTGACTGTATCTCCTGAGGGAAGCTGGAATCCGGGTGTGAGGCAGCTGAAAGCGGCGCGGGGCGGAGCCAACATCAGGATTTGTTTTTACACAAACATGCTGCGGCACAGGTCAAACCACTGTGGGACACAGAACATTTCTTTAAGTGAGATTTACACGACAACAGAATCCAATTACTGCATCAGCAAATACTCTACACACTTTTAATTATGAAACACTTTCATGTTTTTAATCTTCATTGACATTTTCAAATGTTATTTATCGATATGTTATTTGAGTTGTAACATTTTTCTATCTCAGTTTATGAATGCTTACACTTCAGCTCAGTCAGAGGCAGTCCTCTGTGAATGTGGTTCCTGTTTATACCCCACCAGCCTGCAGCGAGCCATAGAACTGAAGACCGCTCTGTGGCTCCATCCACATCCCAGAGGGTTTTATAAGAAAGAAGCTTTGCTGAAAACGTTGGGGAGTTTAAGGATCTTTGTGGCGTTATAAATAGGTTCTTGCACCATCCTTTTCCAGAGCTGCTGCCAGTCCCTCATGCAACAGCTGGAGTTGTTTTAGAAGTTTGGGACATTTTCTTTCCATGGTTGTGTCCAGCAGCATCTCTGCCTGATGGTGTCCCAGCCTTCAGAGGTTAGGACACAAAGGAAGACTTTACATCAGGCATTCACAGTTCTTTTAATGGGGTTATTTGGTGCCTCCAAATCCTCAATGAAAACGGCATATACAAACATTAGATGAATCTTTTGACAACAAACACACCGTGTAAACAGACAGTTAAAACAAATAAATAAATCACCTCATTGGCTGCATGCCGAGATGGGAGTTGGTCTCAATGTCCGTCTCACATACAAACATGGTGTTCATGTTTCCAGCGTCTGTCTTCACTGTCTGCACAACATGCGCTCTATCAACTCCCGGTCTTTTCAAAATAAAATGACCTTCAAAATAAACTTCCTATAACTTAACCAGCGATTATTAACCCTTGTGCTCTCTTATGGCGTCCAGATGACCCCACTTTTAATGTGAATATGTCTAGGATAGCACAAGGGATAAACAAAAAAACAAGAGACAAACAAATGACTGTTACACCTCCATCTTCCTTCAATGTTCACCTGTAAATTACCAAAATGCCCCTGGAAGTTTTTCCATTTAACAAATCTTTCTATTGTGTTTCTCTTTGACTGGGAACAAAAAAAAAAACTGACTTTGGGGGATACACATCTTCTTAGCGGTTAAATGGAAGCCCTGTCAGCATCATCATAATTAAAAGACCAAAGGGTCACAGTTAAATCTGAACAAAACCACCTTAAAATAAGAGAGTAAAGACAAGAGGATATGGTGCAAGCAGAACATCCGTCCATCCATCCATCCATCCATTTTCTTGTCCGCTTCTTCCCTTTCGGGGTCGCTGGGGTGCCGGAGCCTATCCCGGCTACAGAAGGGCGAAGGCGGGGTACACCCTGGACAGGTCGCCAGTCTGTCGCAGGGCGCAATCAGAACATCACACTTAAATTCACTGATGGTTCAGTCCGAACCAGTGAGAACTCAACTAAATGAAGCAGAAACAAAAAGTGAAAAGAAATCGTATGAACAAAAAAAATAAAGCAAATCTACACCCAATCAGTTTGGGATTTTAGGATTTAAATATGAGGACTTAAACATTTTTTTTCCTACTAAAATCAAGTTATAAAAAGAAATTGTTTTACAAACAAAGGGACGACTTGACAAAATTGGAGTAATTATGTATAAACAGATTGAGGTTGTGGTCTCAGTTATTCATCAGTGTGAAATGCTTTCTCTTCTAAAATGAGTGTTTCCTTTGTGCTCCATTTTGTTGATTGCACCAGCAGGAAGACGAGCGGACCGGTACATCCTGGCAGTTAGGAAGGAAAAGTGTATTTCTTATGATTTATTCATTTGTTTTGTTGCTTCTTTAATACTAAACCATCTTTCAGGCTTCTCTCGTTTGCAGCAAACACAACCATAGAATTTGGAAAAGGAGCGTCACTTTAAGTTAAAGTTACAGAGCTGCACAGGGGTGTAGTGGTGAGCACTTGGACCTCACTAAGAGAAGGTCCTGGTTCAAATCCTAACTGGGTTCTTTGCTGCGTGTGCACCAAATTTCTGAAGAAAACCCGACAGCAATTGTTGGAGTTCTCACTGAACCTCATTGGATTGAAAAAAAAAACACCCCAGCTGTGATTTCTTCATTGACTGATTCAGTGAACTGCACTCATTCACAGAAAATGTTTTACTTCTGGCTCCAACCAAAAAAAGTAAAAAAAAAAAAAAAAAAATTAAGGATACGGACGCCGTCATGTTGGAGCCAGAAGTCATTTTTGATTGATTGGTCCAAGTTAATTAGAATCATTGTTTCTATGGCAACCAGTTTCACCAATCAGGAGTGAGCCTGTTGGAAGGCCACACTTCCACTATATGAAGGGGGGTTTCTCAAAATATGTCAAACAAATGTTTTGAACGCAGGCTCCACCTACTTTTACTGATTGGTCAGTTTATAACTTGAATAACATTTTTTACCGAAAAAATATCGTGAAAAAATAGGATTATCAAAAATATGTTAAATGAAGGTATCAGATCAAGGATGGTTATTCTGACCAATAGAATGACTGAGTAACAGCTGTTTATTTCTCTATAGAAGTCTGTGGGATTTTGGCTTCTTGGAGCCAGCAGGTACTTCCTGTTTGGACTGAAAGTTTAAAGTCTGTCCTGTGGGATGTCCATCTCCCCTCTGTGATGAGATGGATCAGGCTTCTAAAAAAAATAAAAGACCAAAAAATAGTCCAACATTAGGGAGACAGGGCTTCACCTGTGAGGATTGTGGTCTTGGATTTGGTTTTGTCCATTTAATTTCTTTTTTTTCAAGTTTTCAGTCACACCAGGTTAATGATCATCCACAGCTGTTTAAATGTATGCTGTTTTGGCCCCTCAGAGCATTTAAGTGTCTGGTTTCCAATTATTTATCGTCAGATAATTTGCTTTGTCACTCTTTTGTTGTTCCTTTGGTTTTGTCATGTCAACATCTTATTTAAAATACTTGGGTTCCTGACACCAAGCCTGGTCTGATGGATTTTGGGTCTTTCATCAGCAGTTCCTGGCATCACCTGAAACAAATGTGGAAGGAGCAGGATGATCACAGATGAGGTTCCGCTAACAATGACTTAAGCGAAACAGCAAAAAGCTAACTCAAAGGCACGGACAGAAATAAAACAGAATATTTGACCTCTTTTAAGAGAAGAGAGCCTTAAATCTATTTTCTCTTAAACAATGAACCTTTGAAATAAACAAATGCTTTTCTAAGTACACCTCTATTGAACCTCCACTCGGAGAATGAAGAAAAGTCTCTTCTCCTCTAAGCATGTTAGGATTTGCTCCCTGTGTTAGTGAACATGATGTCTTGTTAGCACACCAAATGTGTCAGACCCACAGACATGTATGATCCAGTGGTCAGAGCTGAAAGCGGCATTTGATGCTGTCAGAAAGGAGCTCACAGAGCTCATTGAAAGAGTTTGACCAGTAGCTCAGCTAGTCCTCTTTGGAAAAGCTCAAATTTCATTTTGCTTTCTGTATGCATTTATTAGCGTCATTATGCTAACCCCCATTTATCATAGCTCATTAATTTGAAAACCGGCTGTAGAGTATTGCATTGTTTATGACAGCATATGCTTTGCATGCATCCATCTGCTCTTTACAGCAGAGCAGAAAATCTTCTTGGATGAATTTGTATGAGCGTCTTCTTCCTTTGAAGTTCCTGCAGATCATCAGAAGGATGTAATATCAGGCCTTTAGCTCGCCCTCATTATAGGAAGGACAGCCCGTGACCGGACACCTTTACACAACATGAATGGAAACGTGACAGTTGCAAGGAATATGAATCTGCATTTCATCATACTACAGGCACGTGTGAGCACCGCTCTGGAAGTGGAGCTTTCATGACGTATAGAGCCTCCCTTTCTGAGTTGCTTAGCAACAACAAGTATGAGTCTCTAAAAGAAGACACTTGCAGGTCCATGGATGGTTCTGAGTGTTTAATGTACATCTGCCATGTCCACAGATGTCTGATGAACTTCCAAAATATCAAGCTCTATCGTTGAGCTGATGTGACAATGCAGAGGTCTGTTTACAGTTCTTCAGATGAAGATTGAGCTCCATCACTGTGGCACCACGGACGAGGACAATAGAGATGTCCATATTTAAATTCATTCAGTAGATGATTGTAGATCTCAGCCTGAACTAACAGCTCCTCAAACCCTCCTCAGTGTGTACTTCACAGGCCTGTAAGCATGCACCTGCTGGAAGTATTCCAGATCCTTCAGACCGCTTTGAACTGCTGTAAGGCGTCTGTTTCCATAAGTCCCAGCAGGGGTTCTGCCTGTGAGGCCAGTCTCAGCTTCTACAACAAACATGTCATACTGGATAAAAATAGTTAAAAATCATATCTGACTCTCAACCTGTGTAGTAAAAAACTTTTACCAAGACTATGTGAGAAAAGGAAAATCAGCCTTACAGTATGTGTTCCTGAGACGCAGCCTGCATGTTGGTCCTCTGTCATAGAAACAACTGTTTTTTGACTATTTTAGCACAACACAGCTCACTTCACAGTTTAAAGAGGAATACTATGTCTTTAAGATGATGTCTTTTGAGGCCTGGCCTTGCACAAAACCTATGTGGGTTTTTATTTTCAAACAATTTCAATCTTAAGGTCTTAAGATCAAAACATTTAGCTCTACCTGCTATTCTAAAGTTTTCAGTGCTTAAATTGTCTTTATATTGTCTAATGTATAAATACATAAATATAAGAGAATATATATATATAAAAAAGAATTTATAAATCATCCAATTTTTCCTTTTCAGAGCACAGTGGATTTAGAAACAGTCTTTATAAAATTAGGTTTTATTAGTGTCGGAATTGTATTAAAACCCAGGGCACTTGATAGGCTCGCGCTAGTCTTTGAGGGGTTATGGAGTTGCAGAGAGAATTCAGACACAACCTTAATGTAAAAACAGGTTAACAGAAAGTTCTCTTGTTGCGTGACCAGTTGATAAACCAGTGAGATGAAATGGATTTACTTTCAAAGAAAGAAAGAAAACAGATTATTTTTTCTTTTGATTCCAGTAAATTATTCCTCTGTCATGATTATTTGTGTATTAGAACAATAAAGTTCAGTTGTCGACTATAGTCCATGTTATAACAAGTTATTACAATAAACTTTTTTTCTTTTTAAAATATACACTCACTGGCCGCTTTATTGGGCACACCTGTCCAACTGCTTGTTAATGAAAAATTCTCAAAGTATTTAGACATACATGGTCAAGATGATTTGCTGCAGTTAAAACAGAGCGTCAGAATGAGGAAAAAAGTTGATCGAAGTAACTTTAAACTAGGGGTTTATGAAAAAAATCGATTTGGCGATATATATTGCAATATTTCGTTTGACGATAATTGTATCAATTTAAAATGTCATCGCAATATGTATTTAATTATTTATGAGAGTCCTTCACCGTCTTGCTTTTGTTTTCCACTTTCACCTCCGACCACTACTTATCAGCAGAGCGCACTGATCCTCTATGAGCACCTCCACACCGCGACCATTGACTGTAAAAAATACTGGACTTCTCGAGCCATGAGGTCCCCCATTGGAAATGCGTTACCTCCACTACCCGTGAAAGTAGGCCACCGCTTTCACCGTCACTTCCTGAAACGGCTATCCCCGTATTGCAAACGTCTGCAACCCATCTTCATAGTCATAGCTGAGTTATGAATCAACAGGAAGTACTGTCACCAATCTGGAGTGAGTTTATTGTGAGTGTCCGCCTCTTTCCACGCCTCGACCACGAGACCGCGGATGTAAACAACTTCTACTTTAATAACAACGGAAAATTGTTGAAGTCATTCTTCAAGCCTTTGAGGGAGAACCATTCCAACATTTGATTCTGTCAGCGGTCCTTTGGGATTTACTTACATTTATTCATTTTTGTCAAGATAAAAGGAGCATTTGGGTGACACCGCTGCACTTTTGTCAAATTACAATAAGATCAGATGCACGTGAGAAGCGCGTTCAGTGGTATTTAAAATAACCATCCTAACAAGTGAACAGCTGGATCTTTTTTCTGTTTGAAAATACGATAACATCCCTTGAACTTTGTCTCGCGCTCCTCAGACGCCTGCGTCTAATTCAGGCTGCAAGCTGGAAAAGTGAAGAAGATGAAACTTTGGTTGGTGATTTTATGGAGGAGCTGTACCATTCCGTATGATACGCAACTTATAATTTATAAGCTACAACCAAAACAGTGAAATAAAGAAAAACAAACGTTAAACAAACAAAAAAGTCCAAACACATAACCTCAGAGTGAAATCTATTTCTACAGAGTAAATCCTCATCTAAAAATGTCGACAGCATGCTCCTCTTGTTGTTTTAAACTGCTGCATCGGTACATTCCATTGAGGAAAACAACAGTAGGACAATGATTGGTACATTGTTGAATTGTAAAGTAGGTGTTAAAAGGTCTTCACGGACCCATTGATGAAGTCTGCTCCCATTGGCTACCCGTCATCTGTCAATCAAATCCCCCAGACGTTCGACGTCAGACCCACAAACGCTTATTGAGCCATCTGATTGGTCAATTTATAACTCTAATAACTTGTGATAATTGAAAAAAATCTTTAAAAAAAATTTGGATTAGAAAAAAGAAGTTAAGCAGAAAGCACCAGAGGAAGAATGGGGAATAAGAGGGGTTTGTTCAGTCCAGTTTTTTCTCATATGGCCGTGACCAAAACAACAACAAGATCCCTCAAATGTTCAGTCAGCCTCGCGGGCAGTGGAGCTGCAGCAGCTCATGCATGGAGCCTCCATCAAAATGCTGTCGGCAAAGCGAGCCAAAGTTCTGCTGAACTTCACAGCAATAGATTCTAGTTCAGAGTCCTGATGGATCAGAGTGATGTAGACGCTCTGAAAAATGAGCAATGTCGTAGTGATTAGCAGTGAAATGCACATTTATTTCAGCTTTGAGAAAACTTGAGCTGCAGCACTGACTGTCATGTAAATAAAACATCCTAGCCTCATTCATCCTGTCATCACACTGACATGTTTCAGGAAAGAATGGGTTTGTTTTTCCTTCACTTTTGAAGCACTCCTTAAGGTTTAACAATCTTGCAATCGCACCTTTAAGGCACATTCATTCTGTTTTTTCTTATACTGAAAAATATTCATCAGACAATATTGACTGTTCCCTTAAAAGCAAATATTTCATAATTTAACAAAAGAAAAGCAGCATACATTTCTGGATAGAAGCAACTTGTACATGAGATCCAGTTGCTGTGTTTAATGCTGTGATTATTAAATAAAATTCATTTTACTATTTTTCACACTGACAGACAATAAAATTCAGGTAGATTCAATTTTTTTCAACCTTAAAACATTTTAATTTTATTTCATTTATTTCTTTCTCTCATGTGCCTCCATAATCTACAATAAACAAGGGGTCATACACAGAACATAAAAGAACCACAAACGGTGTAACACATGAGTGAAAATTAGCATGATAAAGACCAAGTCTTATTATTCATGCCATTTAAACAAAACACTACATGACTACACAATTCAATCATACTCTGAAAATGATATGATGAATTGTTCTTTGTTTAAAAAGTTTATAACTTCTTCCTACTCCATTTTGAACCAGTAGTATGTGTTTTATTTTATTTATAATTTACTTAAAAATGTTCCTTTCTTGTTTTTTTATTATTATTTACTATGTTTTGTTCGAAATAAAGGACTAACTAACAGTCTTGGGAAATATCGCGATACATATCGTATTGTGAGCCATGTATTGGGATACGTATCGTATCGCCGGACTCTTGCCAATACACACCCCTACTTTGAACGTATGGTATGGTTGTTGGTGTCAGACGGGCTGATCCGAGTATCTCAAACTGCTGATCTACTGGGATTTTCACCCACAACCTTTTGTAAGGTTTATAGAGAATGATCAGAAAAAGAGAAAATATCCAGAGAGTTCTGTGGGAGTTCTGTGTCTTGTTGGCATCAGAGGTCAGAGGAGAATGTCTGGTTCCAGCTGATAGAAAGACAACAGGAACTCAAATACCCACTGATTACAACTGAGGTTTGAGGAAAGAACATCTCTGAACATCTCCAGCCTTTATGCAGATGGACTACAGCAGAACACATCAGGTATCACTGCTGTCAGAACAGGAAACTGAGGCAACAATTCACACAGACTCAATAAAACTGGACAATAGAAGATGGAAAAACGTTGTCTGGTCTGATGAGTCTCTATTTCTGCTACATTCAGATGGTCAGAACCTGGCATCAACAACATGAAAACATGGATCCATCCTGGCTTGTATCAATGTCAGGCTGGTGGTGGTCGTGTCATGGTGTGGGGAATATATTTTATTGGCGCACTTTGGACCCTTAGTACAAATTGAGCATGTTCCAACGTCACAGTAATATTACTGACTATGCCCATCCCTTTATGACCACAGAGTACCATCCTCTGATGCTACTTCCAGCTGGATAAGACTCCATGTCATAAACTGGAATCATCTCAGACTGGTTTCTAGAACAATGAGTTCACTGGACTCTAATGACCTCCACAGTCACCAGAACCCAATAGAACCTTTAGGGGGTGGTGGAACAGGAGATCAGCATCATGGATGTTCAGACAACAAATCTGCAGCAACTTTATGATGCTGTATGTTAATATTGACCAAACTCTCTGAGGAATGTTTCCTTGTTGAATTGATGCTACCAAGAACTAAGGCGGTTCTGAAAGCAAGAGGGGTCCAACCAGGTACCAGCGGTGGATAATAAAAATAGTAATAATAATAATAATAATAATAGTGCAGTGATTTGTTTTCATGGTCTCAGGAGGTTACATAGAGAGCAGTCCAGTCAGGTTAAATGACTGAAGGGAGGCTCTGTAGTCTCACTTTATAGTAGGGCTGGAGTTTAGCCCTTAAAATGAACAGAAATAATCTAAATGTCTTCTTTTAAACACCCGAACTACTTCACACGTTTGTCGTTCTGGATGTATCAGTTTGTAAATAACTTTGATTTGCCTAGATTTAGGGGCTTTTGTTTCTTCCTACTTTCTGTCGTGTGGACGACCTTCTTTTTCTCTGTCCTTGGAACACAACACCTCCCATTCACATCCCAGCTGTTCTGTTTAAAGCATCGTTGGTTCTCTTGACCCTGTTCTCTATTTTGACATGGATTACGGTCTTGTCCACACCGTCTCTGCCTGCATTTTGATTCCTTCCACTAAAGCTGGATGCAGAGAATCATAACTTTAAATTTGTGACCCAAACCAACCTTTCACAGATCAGATCGTTAAGAGGGGTCTCTGACAGGAGCATTTTGGCATGTTTGAAACATAGATATCTGTATTTTAATAAACACATACTGAAGGGGAAGCAGAACTTTCCTCTGCTCCAGTTTCAGCCTCTTCTGCCGTTTTGGTGGGAAGTGATGCAGCCCCGGGGGGGGGGGCTGAGAGGGGCTGGACTTGGTGAAGGCGCGAGCGCCGGGGCTGAGGGCGCCAGAGGCAGGTGTGAGCGGGAAGACGCGCGTTGCGCTCTGCGCTGTCGCTGTCCGCGGTGCTGAAGGGAATCTCCGGCTCCCGACCATGAAGTCCATCATCAATGCCTTAAAAAAAGAAGGTAAGAGGGGAGGGGGCTCGGCTTCTTTCAACTTTCACTTTCTGGACCCGACCCCGGAACCGGACGGACCGGAAACTTTGCGATGATCCGCGGCAGAAAACAGTTTGGAGTCAGGCTTCATCCCGAACCGACACCTTCAGCTATCTTCGTCAGGACGCCGGGAGGGCGAACGAAGCTCGTTTGGGTAGCAGAAGACAGCCTATCCTCTGACGGAGAACAGACCGAGCAGGCGGTCCTGGAGTAGTTTTTGGGTCACGCGGGAAGCGGGAGAATGGGGGTCCCACAGAAAGGAGAACGCGCTGCCTCTCTCCCCAACAGCAGCCAGTCCATTTGCCTCCGCGGGAAACCTCGCGGCTTTGTTTGCGCGCGCAGCGCAGGACCCCGACAGTCCGCAGGGTGCGCGTGCGCAGAGCTGACGCCGTCTGTCTTTCTCCATCCTTATGACCGGAGCAACTGCCCCTGGAACGTTTAACTCCGCCCACGTTGAGGCACGCCCCGATCTGCAGGCTGCAGCCAGGGGCTTCTCGACCGGAGCGGTGTTTGGAGGCAGCAGGAGTGACAGTTGGGTCGGATGGATTGCGAGGCGGGTTTCGTGCGTGTTTTATGAACTGCCTACAGTTGAGCCCGCACGCGTTTGAGCGGGACCGACGGGTCTGCGGTGTTCTCTGTCATGCACCCAAACGGCTCTTATCCTCAAATCCCCGGAGGACGTTTAGAACTAAAACTTTGCGTTCAGGGATTTTGCCCCCTGTGGCAGAGGACGCAGAGGTGACGTCAACTGTGGCCGCATCTCCTTAGGTGTCAGAAAATGATGGAATGAAGAGTTCCAGTGATTTCTGAGTCACCATCATTGTGCGTCAGTGTTGACACGAAAAAGTTCCCAATCTGTCATCTGCAAAGCAGCGAGGGGCTTCAGTTCAGCTCCAGGACGAGCATTTTTCAGGGCAGCATTTAAAACATGGAGGAGCCCATCGCTCAGCCTCTGCTGGAAGGAGGGCAAGTCACATGTGTCTTTATATTCACCAAAGACAAGGCAGCTTTTTCTGGGTCTGAGCAACTGGAAATGTCACAGCACTTTTCTCTAATCAACACAAGAATAGATAATAGAACTAGAGTCAAGAAGAATCAAGCCAGGAAGAAAAATGAAATCAATAAAAAAAAGTAAGAAATAAAAAGACAAACAACTGAAAAGGCTTTTTATAACAAAACTGACTTTAACTCTTTAACACCTGAGGCATTGACAGTGACGCTTAAAGGCAAAATGTTTAACATGCTGCAACTATTCAACCCTTAACACAATCAATGTCGAGCCGCTTTTCTCCTTCACAATCTGCTGGAATGATGTTGATCGTGTAAACAATAAAAAATCACAGCAAAACAAAGAACATAAACACTGGAGCTCTGGTGCTAAAGGGTTAAACACAATAATACTCAAATTCCAGGACTCATAAAAGCATCCATGTTTTGTATCATTCACTTTTTTGTATTAAAACAACTTTTCTCTTTTTGAAGGTTCTTTTAGAAATGATTTACAGCAAAGATATTGTAATTAGGAGTTTGCATGTTCTCCCTGTGCATGCGTGGGTTTTCACCGGGACTCCGGCTTCCTCCCACCGTCCAAAAACATGCTTCATAGAATAATTGGTGACTCTAAATTGCCCCTAGGTGTGAATGTGAGAGTGGATGGGTGTGTGATTGAGGCCCTGTGACAGACTGGCGACCTGTCCAGGGTGAACCCCGCCTTCGCCCTTCAGTAGCTGGGATAGGCTCCGGCACCCCCGCGACCCTGAAAGGGAAGAAGCGGTCAGGAAAATGAATGAATGAATGAATGATATTGTAATTAGGATTGTGTGTTGATGCTCAAATCTTATAGGATTTGATTGAGGGTGTGGCAATTTCTTTTCCAAAGAATTCAGGTGAATTATGAGGATTCTTCAATGGCAGGGCTATGCAGTGGTATACTGGGATAGTAGTTAGCACCTTCACCCCACAGTGAGGAGGTCCTGGTTTAAATCTCGGCTGGGTTCTTTCTGTGTGCCCGTTTGCCTCTCCTCCTCGAGGATGTGAGGGTTTTCTCCGGTTTCCAGTACAACAAGAAGAACGTCCAAACCATGTTGCATAGTTTCATTGGTGACTCTAAATTGTCCTTGGGGGTGAGTGTGGGGCCCTCCAACAGACCAGTGACATGTTTAAGGTGAACCCTGTCTTTATCCAACCATTGCTGGGTTGGCTCTAGCAGCCCCATAACCCCAAAAGGGGTTATGGAGATGGATGGATGGATGGATGCTCGTTCAATGGGAAAAAATCTACAACAAGGAGCAATGATTGTAAGGAGGAAGAAGAAAGCCCTGCTGCAAGGCAAGGCAAGGCAAGGCAAGTTTATTTGTATAGCACATTTCATGTACAGAGACAATTCAAAGTGCTTTACATAAAACATTAAAAGAAACAATCAAAAGAAATAGTAAAAATGTCATTCATCATCATTCAAATCATTAAAATAAAATTAAAAGAAAGTAAAAAGATTTTAATTTAAAACAAGCATAGATAAACAGTGCGGACGTAAACTTTTGAATACATATTAATCAAATGCAACTGAGAACAGGTGAGTCTTTAACCTGGATTTAAATACACTGAGTGTTTCAGCAGATCTAAGGTTTTCTGGAAGTCTGTTCCAGATCTGTGGTGCATAGAAGCTGAATGCAGCTTCTCCATGTTTAGTTCTGACTCTAGGAACTGATAAAAGACCGGATCCAGATGACCGCAGAGGTCTGGCTGGTACATACTGGGTCAGGAGGTCAGTCATGTATTTTGGTGCTAAACCATTCAAAGCTTTATAAACCAGTAACAGAACTTTAAAGTCTATCCTCTGACAGACAGGTAACCAGTGTAAAGACCTCAGAACTGGACTGATGTGGTCTACTTTCTTGGTCCTTGTGAGAACCCGAGCAGCAGAGTTCTGAATAAGCTGCAGTTTCCTGATGGATTTTTTTGGTAGTCCTGTAAAAACACTGTTACAGTAATCAAGTCGACTAAAGATGAAAGCATGCACTAGTTTCTCCAGGTCCTGCTTAGACATCAGATCTTTAATCCTTGAGATATTTTTGAGATGATAATAGTCTGATTTAGTGACTGCTTTAATGTGTTTATCAAAATTTAAGTATGCGTCTATCACTATACCCAAGTTTCTGGCCTGGTTGGTAGTTTTAAGTTGAATAGATTGAAGCTCTGTAGTGACGTCCAACCTTTTTTCTTTAGCCCCAAAGACAATAACCTCAGTTTTGTTTTTGTTTAATTGAAGTAAGTTGTGACACATCCAGTCATTAATGTCCTCAATGCATTTACCAAGAGCCTGTACAGGGCCTCGGTCTCCTGGTGTCAGTCTAATATATATCTGTGTGTCATCTGCATAGCTATGGTAACTAATGTTGTTGTTCTTTATAACATGGGCCACTGGGAGCATGTTGCTGCAGAGGACAGAGACATTGGAGAATCTGCTTTGAAAAAAGTACCAGAAAGTGATATGCAGTTAAATTACAAAACAAGGAAAACCATCACACTTCCAGATTGAAGCATGTTTAGAAAGTTAAACCGTAGCCAAGTCAGTTCACCTGGTAACCATAGAGGGCTTTGTATACCTCCAAGTAAGTGTATGTTGGGCATGTACCTTGCCTCTTCTCCAAACTGTTCTGCTCCTACAGCTTTTTCTAGGAGTAACTCACCTGATCCAGGTGATCAGCAGCAGGAGGGAAGTCCTTAAAATCCTCCACTGATGAAAATCCTGTTTAGAGTTTCTAACATGTTTTTGTGTCATTTTTCTTGTGAAAGAGAACAAATGTAAGAATAAATCATTTAGTTTTTACATTTCTGAGTATTTTTCCTTTTAAATCTGTCAATCAAACTGTCTTGGACAGACTCTGTTTGAATGAATGATCTTCTTTCCATCAGCAGCTCTGCTGCACATGCACTAAACCCTCATCTGTTCCAGCAGCTCGTGTCAAGAATGGATAAGAACAAGGTTATTGTACTATTATAAGATCATCTCATTAAACCAAACTTAAATATATGAACAAAATGTAACAAACAAATCAATTATTGATGCTCAAAAGGAAACAAATCAGAATACTTAGAAACACCATGCAAAAGCTTCAGGTAAAACATTTTAACACAAAAACATTTTTTACAAAACAGAAGAACTCACACTCATGACTACGACTAAGCATCCCTCCCCCTGCATGCACTTACTTGTGCGTGCTGCCCAACTCTCCTGTTTTTTTATGGAAGCATTTGCATGAATCGTGTTAACAGTTTCTCTGATAAGTGTGTTCCATGACCGTTCTAAAGATTAGATTTGTTCATGAAAGTCTCATCTCTCTGCAGACAGGTACGGTGTGGGAATCACCACTTCTTCTGTCTGTTCTTTTCCATTTGCAAAGAAAGGTTCCACATACAGCTTTTCTTGTGTTACATGCCACCAGACTGATTTTAACACTCAAGTTAATCAAGAGAATTCAGTCCATTTTTAAAATAAAAGAACAACACAAGTATAATTCATTAGTTCTTCTGGGGCCCCGTGGCAAGGGATCCAAGGACTGGCAGCGGCCCATGGCGTGGTGGTTGGGGACCACTGGTCTAAAGCACCATCTTTTGCTCATTTGGCCATGGTGCAGTGGTAGGGCGGTCAACTCTTGATCAGAAAATTGTGTGTTTGATTCCCGCCTTGCCCGCCCATGTGTAGAAGTGTCCTTGGGCAAGACACTGGACCCCAAGTTGCCTCTGGTGGACGGTTGACACCAGTGTTCGGCAGCGGAGCCGTGTCTGTTACTGTGAAGAACTTTGGCCCTTCGAGGAAGGTAGTAAAGCGCGATTTAAGTATATCCCATTTACCATCTTATTCTTTGCTTCTTCTTCAGATCAACCCCTCCGCCTTATGAAGTAATGGTCTTCAGTGTGCAGCTTTAGCTGAGCCTTCAGAACTTGTACCTTGATATGCAATGGACCAAAGAGACCACACTCAGAAGGATCTGATTCCCACCGAGGCTTTGAGTGACAGCATCCTCATGTGAGGAGCTTTTGGACGTTTCAATACTAATGTGACACAAACAGCTGTCATGTCATGATGGCTGAGCATGGAAAATGGCTAATTATGGAGTAAAGTGAGCTAGCACCAAGCCTTCTACAGTCTTCTGTTGTTGAAAGTAAAGCGGCAGGAGGCAAACGGCAGTCTCTTGTCAAAGTTAACCACAGCCTGTCGCTCTGTGTGTGACACTTCACGCTATGTGCCTTCCAACATATATGGCAGGAACCCACAAGAATGATTAGATGGATTATTGTTATTAGGGTTCGGTCCTCAGACCTCTTTGGTTGACTTTGAAATATGTCTGCTTTGTCTATACATGGAATCTTGTAGATGTGAGGTATGGATGAGCTAAACCAGGTAGGGCTTCCGTTTTTGACTGAAATGCATCAGTTTAGAGACCCGCTCTGATGAAGATGGTGTTTTTAACATGTTCTAGTTACATTTTTCTGATGACAGAGGCCTTGATGATGGAAGAAGACTAAACTGAAAATTGCTATTCTGCGTATTTCTTTACTCAAATTGTTTTGAATCTGGAGCAAACGCAAAGATTGCATTTGTGAAAGAAAATACACTGGGCACACCACCAGCCTCCTGCTCTGCGCCACTCTGATACATCAACTAAAACGTTTTAGTTTTCCTGGTCTGAGCCAGTGTTAATTTCGTCTATGAAAAATTTTCGTCATCGTCTTTGTCAACGACATTTTTCACCCAACGAAAACGAAACGAAAATGAAACAAAAACTCCCGCCCAGACATGAAAACTTTAACTAAATTGATAGACTTTTTCGTCAACGAATAAAAATGAAACAAAAAATGAAAATTTTGACTAAATTGATAGACATTTTCGTCAACGAATAAAAACGAAACGATCGAAGACGACATCCAATCATAATGACTGCTGGTGGAGGAGGGCGGGAGCAAATGCAAAGCGATCCAATCAGAACACAGAGCCCTGCAGCCCACCCGGGAAGACGCTAATTCAATGAATTGTGTCTGTGATATAGGTGAAAAATGTCAATTCAGGTAGAAAAAGAAAAGTACATGTAGGGACAAATTTTATATTTAACACGACCCTCAACAAGACGTTGTGTGGAGCGACCATCACAGACAGAAAAACACAAGAAAACCTGAAGCGACGTTTGCAGACAAGCCAGCCTGAAATCCACGCAAAGGTAAACATACAAACACGATTATTTCCAGCGTATTGGTCTGAATCAGAATTCTCCCCGACCCTTCCAACAGTTGTTCCATTTTAAAGAGTTGGATTATCTGCCATAGTTATGTAAGGGGTTACTCTCGCCAAGCTAACTAGCGCCAGTACTGAGAGGTGGAGAAGAGCTTTTCTTCACGCGGATGAAGCTCTGAAGCTCAGAGGTTTACATGTAAGTCTGGCTTTATTGTTTTAGCATAACGTTTGTAAAGGTATAAATCGATGTTGTTTTGTATTTCCGAGCGCTAGCAGCTCCGCTGCTTCTTCAGATCCACAGGCAGTCACCGGTTTAATCTCCAACTCCACCACGTCTTACATGACAACAGCGCCCTCTATTGGCTGGTGGTGGTATTACAACACTCTACACATGCTGTTCCAGCACATATAACATGCTCACACGTGTCCTGGACAGCTTACTCCCAAGTGAATGTTTTTTTTTATGCAATTTTAAACTTGACTACCTCCTCAATACAAGTTTTTTTTTTTTTAATGTTCAGACATTTATAATAAGGCTGGTGTTATTTACACACGTGGGCAGCACAGAATGTGATGGAAATTCATGTTTTGTCCACATGTAATACGTGCAGCCAGGATCCCGTTGCTTCATTTCCGGCACACATTTTAAGTTTGTGAAATGCTGGATTTTTTTTTGTTGTTTCCTCTGGGTCAGTGCCACTAAGAAAAAAGTTTAGCACTGGCTGCAGGTTTTCTGAAAATTACGTGTGAATAGACACTTTCTTATTGGAAATTGGATGGAAATATAATTCTCTGTCAAAATTAACACTGGTCTAAGCTGGAATCTGGATCTTAATTGTACGAATAGATGGGTCTGATTTTGCTTTGTATTTTTGTTGCACCAGTAATGCTAGGTTGGGAGTGTGAGTGTGTAAATAGACGGTGAGGGAGGCGGACCTTCCCTCAGCTCAAAGATGAATCTCTAATGAACTCCTGTTGCTCTGCAGAAACTATGTTCCAAAAACAATACAGGTTTTTTTGTGGCTAAAAATGACATAATCACAATTACAAGACCACTGGGAACAGTTTGACGATTTTATTGAAGGACACCAGAAGACCCCTTTTTTTCTTGTTGTGTAGCCCTGCCCATTTCCCCTCATCCTTTGATATCAGCATTTACCGCTGGTTTCATTGACCCCTCTGTAAGAATGTTAACAGACATGATACTGAATCCAATTAGAGCTCTGACAGACAGAAAGCATGTTCGGTCCCTTCAAAAACTGCACCAACGAGCCAGAAAACACCATTAAATAATTATTCAACCACCAAATGGCTCCCCGAACGTGGCTGTGACAGCAGCTCGCCGCTTCCCCAGGGGAAGAGTCAAAGGCAGAGAACGATCTCACACATCCAGCTGTGTGACAACTGATGGGAACTCTTCAACTTTATTGGAAAGAGGGCCGAAATACGGGGCTTTATTTGATCCTTTTCTCAAGTTTTAATGAAAACTTCAAAGGCTCTAAGGCATGCAAAGCTTTTTAATGATGTCACCTCTCTTTTAATTTTGATAACTTAATAATAATAAAAGCAGATCTTGACATTTGGCCACTAGTTTGAGTGAAATGGAAAATAATTCTTATAAAGGTCTGGATAGTAGAGCTTCACTCAAGCTTTATTTGTCTTTTAGTCACAAAATGAAAAGAAGGATTTTAAAAGTTGTCTTCATCAGTGCCTGCAGGTCTTTAGGATCCACAGCTGCACTGAATGTTTAAAGTGTTGCTGCTTGTACATTTTTGAACATCTCAGACTCTGCAGATAATCCTCAAAATTCAATTTATTATGAAATATTTAATTGGCAGAAAAGCTACGAATATTCTAAAATATAAAATTGACAAACAGATACTTCTGTTTAAGTGGAGGAAACTTCCCACAATTCACTCTGTTCTGTCACCATATTATTTTTTTTAAAATAATGTGTGGAGTACAGGAATCACATCTTCATCACATTGTTCTTTTCCTAAAAAATACAAAGATGACATGACTGTGTTTTTCCCGGTTTGATTGGAGGGGATGCCAATGTCTAATTAACCAATCACGTGTCAGCATGTTGAAGATGAAGAAAAACACCAGCTGATGAAGTAGCTGCACGCCGGCTGTTCCACACCTCTGCACTCGTGTGCTTTCAACTAAATTCTGAGGCTCCCGTGCAAATCTGTGAGCACCAAAACTCTTCAGACCAAACCGCCTTTTTCCATCTTTTCTTCTCTGAGCTCTCAGCTGCTGGTTCTCTACTGAGGAGGGACCACTGCTGTGGGCTTGGACGTGTTTCGTGTGGTGGTGGTCTGCTGGATGTCCTGGTTATTTACGGTGACTGCACACTGGCTCTCTTTGAACCTGGAGCATCAAACCATTTCCTTACGGTCTCCTTGTAAAACCAGAGGGTGACTGTGTCTTGGATTTATCCAGAACAGTCCAGTGGTGTGTTCAAAGGCCTGTTTTTCTCTGTTCAGATTCTTTGACCGAACTAGGTTTTTTCAAGCAATAGAAAAGCCTTTTACCCGCAGTGGGGGTCAAAAAGAAAGCAGAAGTCAGCTGCATGTCCTGCAGTCAAAAGAGGAGGCCTCTCAAACATTCATGGAAACCACAGAAAAGTTTCCTGCAGTGTTTCCGAGGGAGATGATGCGTCACGGTGGAAAACATGCCGTCACCCTTTAACACATTGGAGTGTTATCAGTGTGTCAAACCGTCACCAAGCTTGGCTGCCTTTCCCTGGAGTCTGACATCTGGTATGGGCCCTGCTCCATCATGGAGACATCATCTGCTATCAGCAGCTTCATTAGCATGGAGGTCATGCACACTCGGGTAACTCCTGAATGTGCAAGCTCATCAGATGTTCGCGCCTCATCAACATGATACAGAAGAGTGTGAAGCCCTGGATAACTCCCTGGGAAAGAGAAACAACCCCCTGCTGCCCCTCCCTCTGTACAAGCTTAGGCTGCCTGTAATCAGAGACCAGGAGCTGGAGAACGGGGAAGTTGGGCCATCAGCTCATACTCAGCACCACTTCACACTCCTCATTGTGAGCGGAGGCTGTGGTTCTGCGGGCGGCAGAGGAGGAAGGCATCCACAGGGAAATCAAGGCCAGCCTCCATTACTGGTCCCAGAGCAGCAGCGTGCAGGCAGAAGAGCTCTGCTCATGAAATCCTGGCAATTAAATCACTGATGGTCATAGGAAGAGTAGGGAGGTGTGTGGCCAACCCCAATTCCGTCTTTGACTTCGATTTAGATGCTGTTATTAAGGCAACTAACAAATGAGGGGAAAACAAGCAAAAAAAGACGTCAGGTCAGCATGTGCAGTGCTGTGGGACAATTCAAATGAAGACAAAGAACACATAAAATCATTGAATGATCCAATAATTTCCTGTTTACAACTATTTTAAAAAATGAACAAACCATGCTCTTAAACTCACTCCAATGAAGATGCTGGGGAAAAAATAAATGTTTTAATTTTTTTTCCTTACTGGCCTGGTGAGACCCGAGCCGGCAGCCTCCACACCTCGCAGCTGCTGTCTGTCTGCCGCCGTGTCGAGGGAGTGAGCTCCGCCGCGGGAGAGAAAGCCGGCAATCTGTCCCGAGTGTGTCCCTTCCCCCCAACCAAAGTAGCTGGATGAGCTCTGAGAATCTCCAGCAGTTTAAGGAGAAAGATGGAAGTTCACGACAAAAACAACAAGAAAATTGCATTTCCTGCGGAAATACGTTTGATTGCAGTTTTGCAGAAGGTGGTTTCTTTAATTGCTTCATTGCATAACTTTTAGCAGAAGACGCTGAAGTTTATCATAAGTTGCAGAAGAAATTGCAGAAATCAGCAATGTTGTCAATAAATGGTAAAATCGTTTTGGTTTGCAGAAGCGGTAATTGCTGCAGAAAAACAATTTGCAGGAGTGATTACAGAAATAAGTAATATTGTCAATAACTGGCAGGAATATGTTGTATTGTGAAAATGTATTTTTTTTTTGCAGAAAAATCAAATCATTATTTGCAGAAGGAATTGCATAAGAAACCAATATTGGCAGTATATACATTGTACAAAAACAGAAATTAAAAAACACACAAATATACTGAAAAATCCAGGTTAGTTGAAAACCATAAGCTTTGAGACTTACAAGACTAGAGACTTGTAAAATTGCAGTGGTAAAAAACCCTGAAAAATGCCTAAAATTGTGTAAATTCAAACAAAGTTACCAAAAAGTATCAAGAGGAGATAATTGCAAAATGATTTAAAGACAGCAGAACAGTCCACAATAAGCAGAAC
This sequence comes from Oryzias melastigma, assembly GCF_002922805.2. Taxonomy (NCBI): domain Eukaryota; kingdom Metazoa; phylum Chordata; class Actinopteri; order Beloniformes; family Adrianichthyidae; genus Oryzias; species Oryzias melastigma. Next base: position 8,058,384 of record NC_050514.1, read on the forward strand.
GAGTACATGTTTGAATTTTTTGAATACCACAACCTATGCAGAAATGATTGAAAATAGCAAATAATACAAAAGAATTGCTAACATGTAGCTAAAATATTAGCTTAATTCAAAATTAGCCTTAAAAACATCAGTGGATGCTAAATTAGCCAGAAATGTGATCATGTTCAGAAAATATTATCTAAACTCCAAAATACACTGAAAACCCACAGTAAAAGCTAAAATAGCCAAAAAAAAAAAAGCTAACACGTAGCTAAAGTATTAGCATAAATTCAAAATAGCCTTAAAATCCTCAGTAAATGCCAAGTTAGCTCTACGTGCTGTTAGAGTGAAGAACATTGTCTGTGGTATGACTCAGCAAAAATTTAAATTCAAATGCCCATAAAGCATTACAGTAACAATGCATGGTAGTTCATCAAATAAATAGCATTTACATCAGACATCTGGGCAGGACAGTTTCATCAGTATCTTGTCCAAGAACTGTAACACCAGAATGGGCAGGGGGAACTTGAAACTTCTGATTCATAAGTTTGGGGGGTCACAAACTCCTGAAACTGTCTCCATGTGTGTGAGGTGGGGGAGGGGAGGGGTGAGCACCTGCAGTTGGGCAGAATGACTAGGCAGATTTTGTAGCACCATGGTTTGCTCCGAACAAATGACTGCTGTTCGCCAACCATACGTCCGATCAGAATAATTCCTTCAGTTTTGTAAACCTCAGACTCATACGAATTTAAAAATATATGTTTTATTTGTGTCAAACATAACATCTTTTTGTAAAAATTATCTGAAGTGAGAGGAGTAAATCCTTCCTGTCATCACCTCAAAATCCCATGTTAAGGAATGGGGAAACTGCAATTTTACATGTTTCAAACAAATGCGCATATCTTCAAAACTACTTGAGATTTCAAAACAGTTGAACCCTTGTAAGAATCGGAAGGCTTTCGACTATCATATGAGTAAGTTTCATGTTTTTATGTTCAAGGGTGCTCTCACAATGGCAATTTAAAAACAGTCCACAACATAAAAAGTGTTTGTGTTCTGTACAATGGGAAAGTATAGGTGTTTTGGGTGGACTTTGTCTCAAACCTGGGGCTCCTGCGAAAAGACTGCTCAACCCATGACTTTGAGGGTTATTTTAAACTAATCTAGACAAAAATTCCTACATTTTGGTGAAAACATTGTGACTTTACGACCAACGGTTCAGGAGTTACAGCGATTTGTTCTGAAAAGTTTTGTCTTTAGAGAAATCCTGTCCTCACTCTCAGTGATGACGTCACACGCTCTAGCAACTGCCAAAATTGGCTCAAAAGTCCAAAATTGCCTGATTTCAAACAGCTGTAGTTCAAAAACTATAAGACATATCCACAAGAAAAGTTATAGCTGAATAGCCCTATCCCTTCACTGCATTTTAAAGTTTGAATGGTGTCTGCAGCTCAAAAATTGTAAGAGGAGATACATTTCAAAAACAGTGAACTTGAAGCACTGTCCCTATTGACTTCAATGTTGTTTTAAATTTGAACAAGTTCAAAAATTTCAAAAACTATAAAAAATTTGCAGAATTGTTTAAAGACAGCAGAGAAGTCCACAAATAGCAGAACAAGTACATCTTTGAATTTTCAGAATAGCATAAAGTATGCAGAAGTTACAACTGCAGAAAGTTTGGAGTTCCTGAAGAGCCTTTTCAATGCATTTCAATGGGAAAAGTTGCGGCAATTTTGTTGAATTGCTGAAAAACTAAAAGTTGCAGAACAGATTTCAGAAGAGAGCAATAATTTAATCAATAAGCTGAACATTTCGATACTTGAATGACAAAAATCGAATGAAGTATGCAGGAGATACGGATCGTCGAAAAATGTACGTTTGTTTGATTGCAATTAGTATTCTACCCACTGATCCAGTCACTAAAAACATCACGTGCCCAAAGCTAAGTTCCGGATTGCCTGATGCGACACAGCGACATGTCAAACTTTATTTTTTTAATTCTGACTCCGCCGCCCAATGTGCGCCTCATCGCTTAAATGGAGCTGCTGGCAGACTGCCGCTCATCGCTCAGGTCACACCGCAGAACTTCAGATTGCCTCAATTTGCGTCTGTATCATTGAGGGGTGACTTCCATACCAAAAATCCCACCCACAACCCCTTGGTGAATTTATTTTATTTTTTCATTGGTGAATTTCTAATGAACTTCTGCTGCTCTGCAGAAAATATGTCTAAGAAAAAGACCCAGATTTCGTTTTTTAATCATAGATAAAAAAAACTGCATAATTATAATGAAAAATATCACTGGGAACATTTTGAAAATAGGTCAAAACATGATGGGAGTGGAACTTTAAACTTGGTTATATGACATTAAAGTGCTACTCAGCTTGTTATCAAACAAAAACTGAACTCTTCATTGTTTTATTAAATACAACTTTCTGTTTATTCTTATTTTAGATGTTGAAGTAAAATATGTTACTCATGTTAAAGTTTATTATTTTGACATTCAAAAGTTTCCCAGTTTTTTTCCTTTTTAAAATTCTTTTGAAAAGTCCTCTCATGTTCCTCACTCTGCTTCACCAGGAATTACACAATCTTCAACAGATGAAGATAAATGGTTATCCAGATTTGTTGAGTAGTCCAGTTCACAAAAGCAAAGGTCCTAATGAGCTTTGGTGAACTTGATGCTATTGTTGGTGTTGTATGGAATGGTTTTGGGATGAACTGAGGGATGTCTTCCATCATTTCTCCAGAATTTTCACAGATTTGTTATAAGGAATATTTGAACATTTTAGTTTGAAACCATAACAGATCACCTGACTGACGAGTGACGCGACTGCTGAAGGGTTTTTCTGACTCTGATTGAAAGTCGTCTGTATTTTATTGCTCCTCCTCCACAGTGCCTTTCCGTGAGGCTCCAGCGTACTCAAAGCGCCAGCGGGGCCCGTCCTCTGGCAGCGGAAACGGCCAGTCCTCATCCTCGTTATCGGCGCCACGGGTCCTCCTCCGCTCCAACAGTGACAACAACTTAGCGGTCAGAGACTACCAGCAGCAGCAGCTCAGTTCTCCTGGCATCTGGGTCCCCCAGCTGCAGCAGCACCAACACACCAAGGCTAACCAGCATAGGGGCCCCAAGCAGGGTCACCCGCAGCCTGGCTCCTCAGCATTACACCGCAGCCTGTCACCCCAGCTGGTCCAGCAGATGCCCAGCGGCAGCCCCAATGGCACCGTGGTGGTCAGGACCATGGGGAGGGGGGCAAGGAGTCGGTCGCCCTCTCTTAGTCGGCTGGGGGAGGAGGCCAGACGGACCCAGCCTTCACAGCGTCAGCCCGGGTGAGCAGTGAGCTGTGCATGTGCGCGTGTGTGTTTCCTAAAGAGAACTCTCTGTCTGCATGTGTGTTTTGTGAAAACCCGAAAGCTGTGGATGGAGGACAGATGGAGCGCAGAGCTGCTGTCATTGGTTGAAATGGTTGAAGTCTGTGTGGAGCGGCTGCATTTTATTTCACCAGCATTTCCTTCTCTGAGCTGTTTGTGTTCAAACACACGCGAGACTGCTGATTCTGAAGGGTTTGGCCCACAGCTTTACCGTCAAGCTGTAACTGTCAGACACCCTCCGGATTACCAACACTCACAGGAACATAGAGGCATGTGCACCTATTTTGCAAAATACACAAAATTAGCTCTGATTTAATTTGTAAGATTTACACATTTCTGGCAAAGATCCATCACAAACAGTAAATAGTTTGTTTCATCATTCATCACTTCAGCCTTTCACGCCACTGCTGGCGGGTAGCCTCAACAAATTTCTCATCTTGTTTGTTTATTTATCTTTATATTTATTTTTTTAATCTTTGCATACATTACACTATGCTATTTCATTAACTGCATTGAGATGATCCTGATCACCAAAACTTTATTTTGTTCTGGGGACCATAACACAGTTTATTCATATTTTTAAGTGTTACATTTCATACATTTTTTTTAAATGTACATTTTGAAAGGCTTACAGGTTAACCAAACCCTAAATCAACTTTTTGTGGCTGCTCACATCTATACAATTTTGATTTATAGAGGTACTTTAAGAAACGCTGTTTGTTGGTCATTGCCAGATTTTTGACAAATTAAAATAAACTTGTTTAATTCTTGAAAATAAAGTCAAAAACCTGTGTATGCTGCCCCCTACAGGTTGAATTGTAGTATTGCATTTGAATTTTGTGATTGGTCAAACCATTTAAAGGGGCCCTACCATGATTTTCTTAAGCCTTTCAGAATGAACTATATCCATATATATGATCATATATTACATTTGGACCACTAAAAAACATTATTTATGAAATATTAGTTAGATTTTGTGAGTCTGTTCCTACTCTGAAGCAAAACGGCTCGTTCCTGAAGTTGTGCCTGCCGCTGCGGGCTGCTGCTGTCCACTTCATGACGTCATGCCAGACTAGAGCTGCCACAAACGATTATTTCAATAGTCGACTAATCTCCAATTATTTTTTCCGATTAGTCGACTAATCGGTTCGTGCGGCAACTGGATGTAAAACACACATCTTAACCATAATTGGCTTTAAACTTGAAGTGTTTAAGCTATATGCTAATTAAAATAAAGACAGTTTATTAATCTTTTAATGAATCATGCAGCTTTTCTCCTTCATTTGTTTCTTGCATTAAAACAAAACATAAATCAAACGATGCAATGTGAATGAACAACAAAAAACCTGAAATTCTTTTTTTTTAAAGCTTTTAAACATATATTTAATAAAACATGTATAAAGTATTTCAAAAGCTAATAGCAGATATAAACACACTCAAAATATTGGCTCACTGAGGCCCATTTATTAAACAAAACACTAATAACATCTTTGAACTCAAGATATTCCTACACATAAAAAACATGAGGATGCCCATAGAAACAAAGAAAATTAATAAAAAGGGGGAAATTTATATTTTTAAAAAGGGAGAAAAGCAGGAGATGTAAGAATGTACAGCAGTACTTTCATTCTTTCACTACCTACATCCACTGCACATGCGCAGACCGAGTTTTCAGTTTGGGGGTGAACCCATAAATCTATGTTACTTCTTTAATGTTGTGGTTGTTTTGCTGTTTGTTGTCGTTTTTGTGACTTTAAGTTACATTTAATTGTAGCTTAATGCAGATAATGCAATGCTACACTTGTAAACTTAGCTCTGGACTTTTAGGTGAGCTACTTCACTTCTGGGACTCGTAGTTTTAAATCGTTCCACAACTCTGCAGCAGATCCATACCAACACACAGCCTCTCTGTCTGCGCGGTGAATGTTTCATAATCCGCTCTTCGAACCGGACGACATGATCACGGCGTGGAATATAAATGAAGCCTTGGACGAGCGGTCCCTTTCCAGTGTACACTCATAACCCGCGCCGTCCTCGCGGCGTTTGGTTAGAAAAGCAAATTATGAAACATTCACTATGCAGACAGAAGCGCCGTAGACACGGATCTGCTGCAGATCTTCTGGTTCATCTCCAAACAGCGCAGTAATGACAGCCGCGGCAGAGCTAGCTGTGTTAGCGCCGACATTAGCTTAGCTAGACGAAGCTCTCTGTTCAGCGTGATCAAACTCCGTCTCAACATGCTTCATCTTCAGGTGACAAACATGTGTGACAAAGAGAACGGCAGACCCGGCATTAGAAAGCGCGAACTGTAGTTTTAAGATCAAAACATGGAAAAAAAAAAAAACGATGCTTCGACGACCAAATTATTCGTCGACTATTTTAATAGTTGGATATGTCGTCGATTAGTCGAATAATCGTGGCAGCCCTATCCCAGACAAAATTTGTGTCTGTATTTCTCCCACGAAAATAATACAAACTTCTTCAAAGATGGATGCACCACGATATATCTGCCTTTTGTAGGCCAGACAGCTTTTGGACATCTGCTTCCCCCTAGAGCTGCGTAATTTCCGCTACCAGCTGATGATGTCCAGCACCATCTTGTTGTCTACAGCCAGGTCTTTCATACTTGAAAGTCCAAATAAATTTTCTAAAGGATAAAAAAACAGCTTTACTTGCTTTAGCATTCACATATTTTGGCATTTCATGATAAATGTCTTGTTTGAATAGCACAATGTGAAAGAGCGAAATTATAAAGACTTATATTTGCAGTCAGCTATGATAAGCTTGAAGATAACTACTCAATTTAAACAGTAGTTATGTACACTGGATCCACATGCCCAACCACTACAGTATCTGCAGTCTGCTTTTAATGAGCAACATTAATTTCCTGTAAAACGTGACAAAGATCAGCTACAGGCTGTGTGCTAGCATTAGCTTAGCCCTTGCTGTCATCTACACGATGGCAGAGTATTTACTGATTTCATTATGACTTACATTTTACACTCACATCATAAATCAGATTTTATTTTATTTTACAGCTTTCATTTCCATGGATGGCTTTTTGATTTTCTCACATCTCTGTTAAAAAAACATGCTGTCAGCAAAAATCTTTCATGCTAGTTTTTGATGAATTTAGCACTGGAATGAGGATAAAGTCAGACCGAGGACGACCTTCTGGACTGTTTTCATGGCGTGAAGGTTGTCAGCTCTGGGTGATGGTAGAGTTTTTCTGGTTTGGAGTTTGCTGCACATCAACACTTAGAATCTTACTAGTAAAAAGTTGCAGACTCAGTTCAGTTTCATGAGGACATGAGGTCAGAGTTTGGTAAAACACATTCATGAATGTATTTTTATAGGTAATTAAGATTAATACTTGAAACCCAACCATTTAAAAAGATTTCCTCTCATTATCTTAACATTTGCAGGATCTTGAGGATTTTATATACCTTGAAAGATTTTCTATACATAGAGGAAGCAATAACTCCACCGTTATATTTAATCTTAAATTCTGTGAGCTGAAAAGTAAAACTGATGAACATGTTTTATCTCACTCTAGTTTGTGCCAAAGCTGCACTCAGGCTGACCATGGAATCGCCACTCGTTCTATTTTTTCTTTTTTTATGTCATTGTGAATTTCTACATAGAGAGGGGCAGCGGGAGAAGGACGACACGGGTAAAGAAACAGGATTAGAACTGAAAATGATTGTGGGGATCGAGGGGAAAGAATGGGATAGAGTTGGAGATTCTCATGGTAGGAAGGTGGTGGTGGTGAACCCTGCAGGGTGAGAGCTGGCTGCACGCACACGCTCATATCTGTGACAGCATGTCCTCACCTCCTCTACAGTATCTACTGTATATATCCAATCCCAGCATCCCCATGCATGATGTATGACGGTTCCTCTGGGAAACGTGCCATTAGAGGAGCCGGCTTACTACTGTATCCATGGCAACTGTTGCTAAGGTTGAAATTTTCAAAATACTATAAGTTTGTAGCTAGCATTTTGTGTGTGTGTGTGTGTGTGTGTGTATATTCTTGTGAATGTATGTGTGCTGAAACAGAAGTGTCTTTACTTGATGAAATTCAATCAAAAAATCAGAGTCTGTGACTTCACCTGAGAACATCCATTCAGAAAAGGAGTTGTCCTCATGTTTCGGTCTGCTTGAGCAGCAGCACCATGTGACATGTGGAGGATTAAACAGTGACAGTCCGTTATCTTGAAGTGATGTAACCTTCAGTCCAAATGAAGACATGCCTCTGACCTCTCCTCCTTATCTTCCTCCTGCTGTCTTTTGGCAGATGGAGGCACTCAGAGGCTCTGGCAGCACCCACCCAGGAAAAGAGATTTACTGTAATTGCCTTTAGATTATGGAGCAGACACAAAAATGACAAAGTCATGATGAGCAGGAGGGTAAAGATGTGGAGGCAGCTGCTCAAGAAAGGAGAATAATAGCAGGACGAATAGTTTAGAGCAAGAGGGAAGACAAGTGATGGAGAGGAAGAGCAGTGAGGGAGGGTATTTGCTGTGGCAGCAACATGGACGTCGCCGTCTTTGCTGAACTTCAACATCTGAAGCTTTTTTGAAGAAGGGCTTTTCTTTTCCAGGAAAAATGGTAAATGGCATATATTGTATAGAGCTTTTCTACCTTCCTTGAAGGCCCAAAGCGCTTTACAGTCACAGACACATTCACACACTGGTGGTGGCTCCACTGATGAACACTGGCACCAACCTTTCACCAGAGGCAGTGTGGTTCAGTGTCTTGCCCAAGGGCACTTCGACGAGCAAGGCAGGAATCAAACCCCAATCCTTCAATCAGGAGTCGACCACCCTACCGCTGCACTACGACCACCCCAAAAATCTAAAATACTTTGTTTTTGTTGATTTCATCAAACAGCATTACGACAGATTTTCCATCAGGCTCCCCAGAACAAGATATGAGATCTTGGGTTTAGAGTCAGCTTGAAAAGCTGATATCTTGTGAAAGTTAAATCTTTTCTGAGAACCTGCCGACCTCATGATAAAGCCACAAAATGCATTGTCCATAGTTTCCTTCTGTCTAATCTCCTAATCATCCCTTAACATGTTGCAAAGCAGGAATCCACTGTAAGCTTCCAACATGCAAATTCCCTAAAGTCTGTCCAGAGCTTCCATGATCAAACACCAGTTTTCCTGACTGCTGAACTTGATTGCATGTCCATCTGACATTGGCTTCTTCTGAGTTTTGAAATGTTTTGTTTCTTCAAACTCTTGTAGTTTCATATATCAAGGCTGAGTGAAGATCTTAAGAACATACTGAAGTTAAGAAGTCCCATTAGTTATTACATACTTAGTGTATGAAATTTGTTCTCTGCATTTGACTCATCCCCTGGGGGAGCAGTAAGCTGCAGACACAGCTGCACTCATAAACCATCTGGTAGTTCACCCCCCAATCCAACCCCTTAATGCTGAATGTTAAGCAGGGAGGCACTGCGCCCCATTTTTAGTCTTTGGTATGACTCAGCCTGGATTTAAACTCTCGACCTTCCAGTCTCAGGGGAGACACTCTACCACAGGGGTCTCAAACTTGCGGCCCGCGGGATGATGATTTGCGGCCCGCGTCTTCATATGAAAGATTAATGTTCGTGCGGCCCGCAAGGTTGATATGAATTGCACTTGCTGTGTGCAGAGCTGAACGAACCAATCACAGTGAGGTATATGGCTCTGGAGGCGGGACATCGGCGGGCTGTCCAGTGCTTCTGTCTATCATTCATTCATTCCTCCAATCAGCTGGGCGGAGGAGGAGCCATAAAGCACCAAACGCGATTCGCGTGACAAATTCTAGTGCCCTGCGTGGGGAATTTGCTGCTTGCGGCTTGTCAGAAAATGTGTTTCTGTCGCCTCGCCGAAGGGGCTACCAGCTCCGTCTGTGGATGTCTCTCTTCGAATGAATGGGAGACATATATGATGTCGAGGAATAGGTTTTTTAACGTGCTGACTGTTCCTATTAAATCAGAGCTCCACAAGCTCCGAGCCCCAAACTTGTAGCCCGCCCTCTTGATCCGCTGCTCCCGCCTGTCAAACATGTGATCCTGAGCTTGGGACGCACCTGCGTGGGCGTGTCTATGAATTTTAAGGTTCACACACTGGCTGTGTCAGCGTGCATTCCAGTCCATGTAAACGCGATAGAAGTCCAATATTCTGCTACGCGCATTTGCCCCCAGACCCCCGAATGCGCACTGATGCAGCCGGCGCGCACGAGCACTCCACACATCCAATGAATGGAAGACACATAGATCAGATTTATTTATTGTGAGGAGTTCTACAAAAATCTACAATAAATTAAATCCTTCAAAGATTTTCTCGGTACCGGGGCTTCTCTTTCACTCTGAAGGAGGATCTGTTACAGTTTTTTCCAAATGCTAAAAAACATTTTCTGAAACATTAGACCAATTTAACCAAACACCAAACACAATTTTCGAAACATAAGCTAAATATACAAAATACTTAACTCATGAATCAAAATCTCACTTTGAGGTCAAAATGAAGACTCTGTTGTCAAAACTTACACACACACATCAAATCCAACACACTACGCACCAAAACACCAAACACAATTTTCAAAATATAAACTAAATATACAAAATTCTTGACTCTTCAGTCAGAAGCTCACTATGAGTTCATAATGAAGACTCTGTCGTCAAAACTGACAAACATGCAGCAATCACAACACACTACACAACAAAACACTTGACACTGTTCACAAAATGTTTTACAAAGAATATATAGAAAAATTGACAATAGAATGCAAGAAGATATTTTGTAATGCCTAAATAAAGTACACATTTTTACATCTGTTTTTACATCAAAAATGCTTATTATTTATTGTAAAATAAGAATCAGCAGGGTAGAGAATTATTGCTACAGTAATGCAAATTACAGGATAAATAGTTACTCATTTAAAGTTAATTTCTTTTGTAAAATGTTGGATAATGTGTTTTACTCAAATGGATAAAGACAACATAAAATGTTTGTTCACATACAAATATATTTTATGTTTATCCCTTGTCACAGTAAGTAAAACATACTTTCATTTTGTATTCTCTAATTGTTTCAGTTTGCACTGACCTGTTTTCCCTTTTAAATGTCCGCACGATTGATCCCACTGTGAACCGACTGAGTTGGGGGTTGACCCTTTGACCCGCTTCCCTCATGGTCATTCCATGAACCAACACATGGTCAATTACAGTGGCCCGGATCACATCAGAAATCGCTGTCCTTGGTCTGGGTCTTGGAGCGAGTCTAGGTGCTGGTCTGGACTTGGGTGCAGGTCTGGGTGGAGGTTCTGGTCTTGGTGCTGGTCTGGGCCTGGGTGCAGGGCTGGGTGGAGGTTCTGGTCTTGGTGCTGGTCTGGGCCTGGGTG
>NC_050514.1:8074588-8078116 GCF_002922805.2 Oryzias melastigma
CTTTCAAAGGAATTATAAATATGTTTAACTTTAATGTAAAGCAATAGGCATGACTCTGAAATTACTGCTAACCCACCTCCTTTCCCAGAAATCCTGGATTTCTGATAGATATTCTAGCTAGGGGGGGTTGCTTCATTCAGCCGAACATAATCATCCTGCTTTAACCAGGTTTCTGTTAGAGCTAGCAGGTTAAGTTTATTATCATTAATCAATTCATTGACTAACAGGGACTTTGAGGAAATTGATCCTTATTGTTTAGCAGCCCACATTTAATGACATCATATTTTTTAATTTTTTGGTTACATTATGAGACAGCACCTAAGCAACTTGTTAGTTTGTTATTTGATGATGCTTTTGTTGCATTCAAAATTAAATTTTTTACTTTTTAACTAGTTTGATATTTCTAGTGATTTACATTTTTCTCAAATGGACATCATCATTCTTCATTTCCACCTCCAGTAATATTTCAATATATTCAAATCATATAGTATATTATCAATGCATTTCTAAACGAATGTGTATAAATGTGTGAACTCAAAATTGAATTGAAGAATCGAAACACTAAAAAAAAAAAAAAATCTGAATCGTATCAATCCAGGCTCTTGTGAATCGAATTGTTTCTGGATATTGTTACCGGTACCCAGCCCTAGTCCCAGACACACCTCTGTGACTGTTTTCTGATTCACTAGAATGTTCTTCTGAGATCCATGTCATGTCATGGGTCAGCTGTCAGAGATCCAGATGCAGGGACCGCACAAAGGCTCAGGTTCACAAGATGGTAAACGGCGTATACTTGTATGGCACTTTCTACCCTCCTTCGAGGGCCCAAAGCGCTTCACAGTCACAGACCCATTCACACATTCACACACTGGTGGTGGCTCCGATGCCGAACACTGGCGCCAACCTCCCACTAGAGGCAATTTGGGGTTAGGTGTCTTGCCCAAGGACACTTCGACACATGGGCGGGCAAGGCGAACCTGCAATCTTCCGATCAGGAGACGACCGCTGCACTACGGCCGCCCACAAGAGAAGTATTTAATAACCAACCATCACCTTAACAGAGGGAAAACTACAACAGCCACAAAAATAAGCAAACTAGAAAACTGGCGAGCACTGAGAAAGAACATACAAGACAAACCAACAGTGAGGGGGGAAGCAGTCAAAATAAATAGGGAGCAGCCAAATCAGCTGAGTGCCGACAGCTGTGCATTCAACAGTTCACCGGGAGGAGTCACAGACTACCAAGGGGAAGGTGAAACCAAACCAATCTACACAGAACATAACATCAGAGTTCAGGAAGCTTGATGGGTTTTTCGATGGTTTACTTAGCAGGAGAGGGAATAGAGCCGCATGGATTTGAGCAGTCATCGATTCGTGTTTGTCTCTTGCCGAGGACAGACACACTTTTTCTCTCTCCTCCCCTCCTGTGTTGCTCCCAAGGCTTCTGTTTTGTCTCCCTGTGATCTGCTGTTTTTTTGCTCTCGACTACCCTTCTGCTTTTGAACTCTGAAAATGGATCTGATCCACTGGTCTTTTAATGCGATTGACAAAATTTACCTACAGAGTGTGAAAGCCAGCTGTGTGTGGAGCCGAAAACTGCTGCTCATCCCTCCTTGACCTCGGCATTCCTACTCATCCCACCCACCAAACCTCATGTATTGCGTCTTCGAATGTATTGTGCTTCTGTGTTATGGTGTATTTTTTTTTGCTTGTATCTAAACATTGTACGCAGTGTTGAGATATGACCTTTTTTTTGCCACCCATGCCCCGCCCCAATGGCCTTCCGACTGACTTGAGCAGGTTTCCCCAGCAATCAGGAAATCAGAGTTTTGCTAGGATTGTCATGTGCGGTTAGCCGGACGAGCTATCTCAGCTATTCCAACCAGACTCCAGAGTGATGGGTCATCATCATCATCATCATCATAATCATCGTCATCATCATTGTCATTTTTGTGAGTTTAGCACAAACCTGTGTTCTCTGACAGCTCTCTATGGCCCACATCTTTCGCTTTTGGGCTTTTCTTAGCAGCTAAACAGAAACAAACTTTTAGGATGTTTTCTGTTTTTGCTGCTTTGGACCATTTTCCATCAAAAACAGCTTCAAACCAACAACTCTTCGGCTCCAGCTTGATGTTGTTTGACTTTAGCTGGTCTGTCGTCACAGCGTCCGATGATTCAGCATATACTGTCACGGTGCGTGTGCACGTGCACATTCTGGGCTTCGTCAGGGAGGCTGGCAGCAAACTTTAAGAGAGCTTAGATCACAGAGTGCTTTTGATGCGTTAGTTAAAATGAGTAAACCCGCAGGAGAGATTCACTCTTTATCATGACACAACACTTCCAACAAGGTGTTGTGTCAGAATGTGGTCAGCACTCCAACACTCAGCGCTGCTTTGATTCCGTCATGACAAAAGCAGAAGTCATATGACAACTTTTTTGGACAAAAAGAGCTTCCATCAAATGAATGACTATTTGGGTTGAGTCCAAATTACTTTTACTATTACTAAACTTTTATTTTTCACTTTTTCTGTTGCCAAACTCTTTTAGTACATTAAAAGTGATGACAAATATTACATGTTAAGCTTTTATTACAAGTATTAAAATGTACTAATATAAAAGCCTCATAATAAAGGGCCCATCCCATGCAAAACCCACTTTTTGAGCTTTTAAGTGTATTCTACTGTTCATTCCCCTCTATAAAGAACCCCAAAGTGGTATCTTGATCTATTCATGTGTTTCTGAGTAATCCTCTAAAAACATGAACTCTCAGCAGCAGCCTCTCCCATACCCTTGAAAACGGGGGGGTTCTCATGTGCTGATGTCACAGAGTGAGACAGCCACTTTCAGGAGGAGTGTGCTCTGACAGCTCCACACCCAGTCGAACATAAACACCCACTTTCTCCGCAGAGCTGTGGTGGTCATCAGTAAAGCGTAAGCTTTGAGAAGAAGTGGTTCCTCTTGTATCTAATCTGCAGAGAAAGATGATATCTTTCAAGTAGAGAAAAGGTTTTTAGGCTGTGAAAGATTTTGTTCAAAAGAACACCCTGCTCATCAGAAATGGTTGGAGTTTATCTTCGGGAGCGTGGCAGGCCAGTCATCTGTGATCGCCACTTCACAGAAGACTGTTTTGTTAACCTTGGCCTGTATCAAAGTGGATTAAACCTCAGAGTTGGCAGTCAGGGAATGTCCTGCAGACGAGTTTGGGGTCGCTTTGGTTCCTCATGCACTTCGAATTCCGAATCAGACTGTGGGTCAGGAGTGTAAAGCAACAAAATAACCATATTCAAAGTTTGGAGATTGTTTGTTTGCATGCGCTGACACGCAAAGGCACGCTGAGGAACATCGTATCTAGGATGCTGTCGTGAAACTGGCACAGAGGCAGAGAGATCAAGTCATTTTACTTCCTGGTATAAAAATAGTTCTCAAAAACGACTCATATTCCGTAAAAAAATTGTTTTTTAGTGCTCCGAAGGTAATATATGATCAAATAATGGATATAGTTTACTCTGAAAGGCGTCAGAAAATCAT
>NC_050514.1:8078150-8087120 GCF_002922805.2 Oryzias melastigma
CCTATCAAATGAGACTATCAAACATTCCAGAAAAATAAAACTGGAAATTTCACTTTTTTGCTTAGGGTTAAAATATTTGAATAAATGAAATGATCAAATTCATCAATCTGTCCAGAGCAGAATTAGATACAAACTAAACAAAGACTTAAGTAATTTCTGTCAGGAATGCGATATGAATAAATAAATCAATGTCTAGCATATTTCTGGATTTGTGTCTCTATGAGTCTGACCCGAGTTCACACTGCATCTAGTCCGACTCTGATGTGGACGCCAGAGTCTCTACATAACTTGAAAAGTGTGAGAGGCACTCACACTGCATCCAGTCCGGTCTGGCCTCTATGGCGCTCTGTATCCGCTTTTTTGGCTTCAAAGTTTTGCCTGACACTGGAGCCGAGCTGGAGCTCTTTTTTGTGAAGCTGGGGCTATCAACACCCTAAACCGGAAATCACGCGAGCGAATGAAAAGTTCATCCAGTACATTTTTCTAAATCAAACCTATTTTCCACTGTACTCGCTGTTTTCACTGCGTTTCAAACATTACGTCATTGTGTCTGTCCTACTTGTTACATAATATGTAACACAGCCAAATATGTACATTAAAGCCTACATAAGACAAAAGTTTTGATAAAAGTTCTGTGCTTACCCATTGTATGAAGACAAGTCATGCAGAAAAGTGTTGTGAATATACTTCAAAATCACAGCAGAATCTTTACTAGAACTTCATATATAAATGGCGGGTTATTGCATAAACCTACGTGAGTTCTGAGTCTTATGAGGTTGGCAGAAGAGCTTGTGGCTGCAGCAGGACCACAGCCATTCGTAGTCAATGAGAGTCATTTGAGTAGCTGTAGCAGTAGCAGTGTGAGCCTGGGATTAAACTGTCTCTGCCCAGCAAGACTGGAGAGAATCACAGTCCTGGCTGAGTCACAGTCATGCATGGTTGTGACAATCCTTATGGTTGTTTTGAAAGCAATCCTGTTTAATGTTTCTAACTAAACAGTACTGTATCTACTCACTCACTATAAGATAGGAATATTGTTATTTCCATGATTGCTTTTCCCATAGACCCTTTTCACAGTGACGTCAGACAAAATGGCGACTGGGGTGTCAATGTGAATTGTGACTTACGGTTAACGGGTCTAGACAGGCAAAGCTGACAACTAAACACCTTTGAACACAGTTTTATGTAAATAATTAAATGTAACCTTACCAATTGTGACGGAAATTGCTAAAAGTATCCATTCCATAAGTATCCCATATAACTGTATTGGTTTTGCTGTCTTAAATCGTTCACAAATCTGAAAACAAATTTGAATAATCCGTCAATATTTTATGTTTTATTGAAAATATTAACCTTTCATTTGAGCAGATATTATTATAACAGGTTCTATTTTGCCTGATGTTATTTGAATGTATTTTAAATACGATCAGAACAAAAGCCAATAGAAAGTCATGTTGTTCACATTTAATTTCTTCAGCAAAGACACACATCGCTGCATTATGTAAACATTTTAATCTCTTCCCAGGATAAATGTACTTGTTGTTCCACAGGATATTTTAGTGGATAATTGTAAAAACAGGAATGATTTGGTTCAGTGAAAATGTTCAGAGCAGCTATGGAGACAATAGTTTCAGCTTTCAAAATAAGAGCGGCCAAGTAAGAAAAGAATCTCTGGGTGAACGTATTTTATAGCATTACGTGGAAATACTCACTTTAATGTAGCCACGAGGGGGCCCAAGCCAGGGTCTCATTGTGCCGGTCCCAAGCCCGGATAAATACAGAGGGTTGTGTCAGGAAGGGCATCCGACGTAAAATCTTGCCAAATCAAATATGCGAATCAGACCTACGAAATCCATACCGGATCGGTCGAGGCCCGGGTTAACAACGACCGCCATCGGTGCTGTTCACCGACAGGGTGCCGGTGGAAATTGGACTACTGTTGGTGGAAGAAGGAGAGGAGGAAGGCGGGTTCGTAGGGAGAGAGAGAAGAGGAAAGTCACTAGTGTTGGACTGAGAGTTGGGACTTTGAATGTTGGAACTATGACAGGAAAGGGTAGAGAGTTAGTGGACATGATGCAGAGGAGAAAGGTAGACATACTGTGTGTCCAGGAGACCAGGTGGAAAGGTAGCAAGGCTAGAAGTTTAGGAGCAGGGTTCAAGTTGTTCTATCATGGTGGAGATGGGAAGAGAAATGGAGTAGGAGTTATCCTAAAGGAGGAGTTTGTTAGGAGTGTTGTGGAGGTAAAAAGAGTGTCAGATAGAGTGATGAGTCTGAAGATAGAAATGGAGGGTGTCATGTTCAATGTTGTTAGTGGGTATGCCCCACAGGTAGGATGTGAGCTGGAAGAGAAGGAGAAGTTCTGGTTGGATCTTGATGAAGTGATGATGAGCATCCCTGGAAATGAGAGAGTTGTCATTGGTGCAGATTTCAATGGTCATGTTGGTGCAGGAAACCGAGGTGATGAGGAGGTGATGGGCAGGTTTGGTATCCAGGAGAGGAATGTAGAAGGACAGATGGTGGTGGATTTTGCAAAAAAGATGGAAATGGCGATAGTGAATACATTCTTTGAGAAGAGACAGGAACATAGAGTGACCTATAAGAGTGGAGGTAGAAGCACACAGATAGACTACATCTTGTGTAGACGGTGTAATCTGAAGGAGATCAGTGACTGTAAAGTAGTGGTTGGTGAGAGTGTTTCCAGACAGCACAGGATGGTGGTGTGTAGAATGACTCTGGTGGTGAAGAAGATGAAGAAAGAGAGAGCAAAGGCAGAGAAGAGGACAAACTGGTGGAAGCTGAAAAAAGAAGATTGTTGCATGACTTTTAAGAAACAGTTGAAACAGGCTCTGGGTGGTCAGGAGGTACTCCCAGATGACTGGATAACTACAGCTAATGTGATCAGGGAGACAGGTAGGAGTGTACTTGGTGTGTCATCAGGAAAGAGAGTTGATAAGGAGACTTGGTGGTGGAATGAGGAGGTGCAGGAGTGTATACGGAGTAAGAGACTAGCTAAGAAGAAGTGGGACACTGAGAGGACTGAGGAGAGTAGACAGGAGTACAGGGAGATGCAGCGTAAGGTGAAAGTAGAGGTGTCAAAGGCCAAACAAAGAGCTTATGATGACTTGTACGCTAGGTTGGGTAGTAAGGAGGGAGAGACTGACCTGTACAGACTAGCAAGGCAGAGAGATCGAGATGGGAAGGACATGCAGCAGGTTAGGGTGATCAAGGATAGGAATGGTAATGTGGTGACAGGTGTCAGTGGTGTAATGGAAAGATGGAAAGAATACTTTGAAGAGTTGATGAATGAAGAGAATGAGAGAGAACAAAGAGTAGAAGAGGTGACGGTTGTGGAGCAGGAAGTAAGAAAGATTAGTAAAGGTGAAGTGAGAGGGGCTTTGAAGAGGATGAAGAGTGGAAAGGCTCTTGGTCCTGATGATATACCTGTGGAGGTATGGAAGTGTCTAGGAGAGATGGCAGTGGAGTTTTTGACCGGGTTGTTCAACAGGATCTTAGGTGGTGAGAAGATGCCTGAGGAATGGAGGAGAAGTGTGATGGTGCCCATTTTTAAGAATAAGGGAGATGTGCAGAGTTGTGGTAACTACAGAGGAATAAAGCTGATGAGCCATACAATGAAGGTGTGGGAAAGAGTAGTGGAAGCCAGACTAAGAGCAGAAGTGAACATTTGTGAGCAGCAGTATGGTTTCATGCCAAGAAAGAGCACTACAGATGCAACATTTGCTTTGAGGATGTTGATAGAGAAGTACAGAGAAGGTCAGAGAGAGCTCCACTGTGTCTTTGTAGATCTGGAGAAAGCTTATGACAGAGTGCCCAGAGAGGAACTATGGTATTGTATGAGGAAGTCTGGAGTGACAGAGAAGTATGTCCGAGCAGTGCAGGACATGTATGAGGGCTGTAAGACAGTGGTGAGGTGTGCTGTAGGGGTGACAGAGGAGTTCAAGGTGGAGGTGGGATTACATCAGGGATCAGCTCTGAGCCCCTTCCTGTTTGCAATGGTGATGGACAGACTGACGGATGAGGTTAGACAGGAATCACCATGGACTATGATGTTTGCAGATGATATTGTGATTTGTAGTGAGAGCAGGGAACAGGTGGAGGTGGAGTTAGAGAGGTGGAGGTTTGCCCTGGAAAGGAGAGGAATGAAGGTTAGCCGCAGTAAGACAGAGTACATGTGTGTGAATGAGAGGAACCAGAGTGGAAGAGTGAGGTTACAGGGAGAAGAGATAAAGAAGGTGGAGGAGTTTAAGTATTTAGGGTCAACAGTACAGAGTAATGGAGAGTGTGGAAAAGAAGTGAAGAGGAGAGTGCAAGCAGGTTGGAATGGGTGGAGAAAAGTGTCAGGTGTGATGTGTGACAGAAGAGTTTCAGCACAAATGAAAGGAAAGGTGTACAAGACTGTGGTGAGACCAGCCATGTTGTTTGGACTAGAAACAGTGGGACTGAAGAAAAGACAGGAAGCAGAGCTGGAGGTAGCAGAGATGAAGATGCTGAGGTTCTCTTTGGGAGTGACCAGGATGGATAGGATCAGGAATGAATACATCAGAGGGACAGCACATGTTAGAGGTTTTGGAGATAAAGTCAGAGAGGCCAGACTGAGATGGTTTGGACATGTTCAGAGGAGAGACAGTGAATATATTGGTAGAAGGATGCTGAGTCTAGAGCTGCCAGGAAAGAGGTCTAGAGGAAGACCAAAGAGGAGGTTTATGGATGCAGTGAATGAAGACATGAAGGTGGCTGGTGTTAGAGTGGAGGATGCTGAAGACAGGCTTAGATGGAGGAAACTGATTCGCTGTGGCGACCCCTGAAGGGAAAAGCCGAAAGGAAAAGAAGAAGAAGAAGAAGACGTGGAAATACTCACTTTATATTTTTGGCAACAGTTTTCAATTAATTTGATTTAATTTGATTTTAATTTGACCGTTTTTTAATCTTTATTTTCCTCCAGATCAAACATGATCAAAAACAAAGAGGAGTGATGTTAGAACCACGGCTGAGCTAACAGCAGCTCACTGACCGCAGGAGAAAACATTACAACAGGAATAAGTTCGACTTTAATGTCGGACACGCTGGAATTGTCTGAGTTTTGATCTGTTTACAAGGATTATGTGAACACGGAATCTTAGGAAACTTTTAACTGATGAGAAAAGATCTTCTGCTGCTGCACGTCTCATAGCCAAAGCTAATGCTAGCGCTGGCATTAGCACATTTTAAAAGAATAAAATCATAATTATCTTCATAATCAAAAAAGAAGCATTCAGTGAAGTTCTTGTAACCTTTGTCTAACTTCAACAGGGTTATCAGAGAGAAATAATCCACGACTGGTTTAATATCATCCATAGAATTTGTGGATCAGCTGATCTGCAGTTCTGACTGCAGACAGGATTACTGAGATTTGTACTTTGATTTGTGAACGATCTAAGAGGAGGGAAACGAATACAACTAGGTAGGACATTTATAAAATAAATATTGTACAAATTTCGGTTACAATTGGTCAGGTTACCTTTTTTTATTTACGTACAATTGCTTTAAACAGCGTTTAGTTGTCAGCTTTGCAGTTCTAAAATTGTAAACCAGCAGTCACTTTGCACACTCGCATTTTTGTGTAACTTCATTCAAAAATTGTCTATTTGGTCTGAATTTTAATGAAAGTCATTAAAGTTTCGTTTGATGTAACAAATAATGAATGATAAGAAACATTATTTTCATTATTTTGATATTCATTACAACCAAAAATGCAGAAAATGATAAAGAGCGCTCCAAATAACAAACATTGACTATGTCAATATCAGGTATTTCCACCAGTTGCTGTAATGACAGCTTGACAGTTACGACTCCTGCTCCTCACTAGACTCATGATGTTGTTCTGAGCCGTTCCACACGTGCTACATGCAAATCTACCAGATCACTTAGGGGTGCAGTACCATCATCCAGTCTCTGTTCCAGCTGGTCCCAGATGTGTTCTATTGAGTTCATATAAGACTCTCCCACTCCCTGAAGTCCAGCTGTGACAATTCTGGCACCATGTGGTGGAGCATGATCATCCATGAAGAGAAAGATTGGGGGTGTTTATGATGGTTACTGACAAAATCAGTTTTTTACAGCCACAGAATGTTGACATTGATTTGACATTGAAATGTTTTTTCTTCTAGATTTTCTTTGTTTGGCTCCAATAAGTACAGTGTACTCAGTGAGACCACTATGTGGAAACACCAAACGAGGTCTGTCTGTCACCACAATACAATTACCCTCCATCCACAAAATGTGTGAAGAGAAACAAACACAGTGAAAGACATTCACTGAGTTTTTCACAATGTCCAAAAATGATGGTGAGTAGTGTAATAATTAAGAACAACCACAGTAAATATTCAAAAAGCTCTAAATCCAAGAATGAGATCAAATAAGATATGAAAGGTGTGACTGAAGAGTTCAGATTTTCGGTTTGGTTTGGTAAAAGTGGATGAACGATGAAGACATGGAATGTTGTGTGGTTGAATAAATTCTATAAAGATTAGGAAGCACTGAAGTCCTTGTAACCGTGGACACCTGCTTCATGAGGGCAAACCCAGTTTCTCCTCACCCACAGAAAAAGATGACCTTGTGGGTCGTAATTATAAAACATGAAATGATTAGTAAAGTGGGTCCTGGTGTTTCAGGGTTTGGGAATCAGGGACACTGAGAGCCTCTGCTCTGCACAGCTCCGGTTGGCCCACTTACAAGGCCATTATTAACTCAGTGTGTGCTGGCTTTTCAGATCTCACACACTCTGAACATCTGACACACATGTCATTGATTGCAAACTGTGAAAAATTCTGCACAGAGCTGTGTCACATCACCTCCCCTTCTTCTTCAGCACACACGGGCTGTGGGTTTCTGAGGGTTCAGTCCGTCACAAACAGCTCTGTCCTGCTGACTGAAGACGCTTCCAGAGTGTTCGTCCATGGCTGGAAACAGCTCCGAACCTAAATGTGATTTTCTTCTGGCTGCTGTGGACAGCTGGGAGATACTGTGAGGAGCATTTCACCCACGGTTGGGCCATGAAGGAAAGATCCCGTCCCTGTCTTCTCATTAGGCTGCAGAGCAGTTCCTCTGTGTGAACAGAAGATGCGAGCCGAGGAACTCTCAGGATCACTCAATAAAATCCCGTCCAGACTCCAGTGGAGGAGTGAAGTCATGTTGGCTTCTCCTGCTGGAGCAAACCCCGCTCTTTGAAGCCCCTTCATCCAGTTTCAGTTCCACCCACCCAGCCAGCCTCCACCCACACACATGACAGCATCTCTGTGGCTTTCCCTCGCTCCTGCCTGACATGTCAGCTTCTTAGAATGCAACACAGAGGCGCATGCAGGACTATGACACCCCTAACACGCACAAACACTAACAACCTCAGGGTGACAGCTGTCAGTCACCCAACAGCCTCCCAGCTAGATTTGCTGAGAAGTGAGATGTTTGTGAGGAGAGCTTTTTGCTCATCGCCACTACCAGGCTCGGACTTACATTTCCTAAAAACTGAAATGCAGAGATTCTGCAGCTGCGACGGTCAGACAGATGCTCAGGAACCTGCAGCTGCTGCTGTGTGTTTTCTAGGAATGAAGATGTGCAGGACAGCAACAGTTCAGCTGGGATGTTTCTGCGTGGCTGTAATTCAATCAAAAAGCTTTTCAAACAGAGCTACACCATCGTTTTCCTGCAGAGCTTCATTAAGCAATCAGAGCTAAAAGAATTAGCAATTACGCTGCACAATTACATTAAAGTATTTCTCCAGAGAGTTTGAAGTTATAACGAATCGTCCTCGTTTGATTTTGTAACAGTAGAAAAGAACTTGCAGTCTAATTATTAAAAAACAAATTTTGAATTAAATGAATACAGAACTAGTATCACAAAGTAATTTCCCCAAATCATCTCTACATGTTACAGATTTTCTTTTCATGTAAAAACATCAAATGTAGAGAAGTGACCCTGGTTCAAATCCCGACTGGGTTCATTCCTGTGTGGAGTTTGCTGTTACACATGGTAAGGTGTGAACATGTGATTCTGTGGCCCTGGGACAGATTGACGTCCTGTTCAAGGTGAACTCAACCTCCACCCTACAGTAGCTGGGATAGGCTCCAGCAACCCTGTGACTCTGAAAGGGAATCAATATGTTCTGAACATGGACGGACGGACGGACGAACGGATGGATGGTTGGATGGATGGATGATGGATGGATGGATGGATGGATGGATGGATGGATGGATGGATGGATGGACGGACGGTTGGTTGGATGGATGGATGGATGGATGGATGGATGGATGGATGGATGGACGGACGGACAGATAGATGGATGGTTGGATGGATGATGGATGGATGAATGGATGGATGGATGGATGGACAGATGGACGGACGGTTGGTTGGATGGATGGAAAGATCAAGTTCAGATGGCCCCGCCGTTGGCCTTTCAAAAGCAACAATATAAACAAAAGAAAAGTTAACTCAGAAGATGAAGTAAACTACATTTGACATAAGTTTCCAATTTCATTCTCCTAAACATATTCTTAAACTGGAGAATATTTGTACAACTTTTCAAATCATTTTTTTGTGAGTTCCAAAGTTTAACACCAATAAAAGAAAAACACTTTTTTTTTAAAGTGGTGCGAACAACTGGGTACTTGAAATCAAATCTCCTTTTATGATTTAAGTCTTCAGAACTAAAAACAAACATCCTAAGCAGACTCTCTGTCAGTGCTCTGTTTTTAACTTTAAACATTCTTTACAGAGTCTGTTGTTCTATTAAGTCTTCAAGTTTTAAAAGACCAGAGTTGATAAATAATACATGTGTGCTTTCCCTATAACCGACTTTGTTTATTATTCTAATAATTCTTTTCTGCAATAAACATAATGGCATTAAATTAGTTTTATATGTGCTACCCCACACCTCTACACAATAAGTTAAATTCTTTTGCTAGACTTGTCCGCAGAAT
>NC_050514.1:8088023-8093806 GCF_002922805.2 Oryzias melastigma
TTACATCATCAACATAAACCCCGTTCCAGTGTTGTTTCAGCAGGTCATTTCTAAAGGCGTTCACTGCTTCATCAGTCCTGATTCTTAAATATCTGTTAGTCTGACCAAGTTTCTTTGGTGGTATTTGATAATTAAAAGTTGCAAATACAGGCAGATGGTGACTTATATCATTCATTACTAGACCACTATTTGAGCTATTCTCCAGAACATTTGTAAATATATTATCAATTAAGGTTGCAGTAGCTGAAGTAATTCTACTTGGCTTGGTGATTAACGGGTACAACCCTCTACTGTATAATGCATCCGAAAAATCAGAAGATTGCTTATTTGTATTTATTTTTAAGAGATCTATATTGAAGTCACCACAAATGATTAGAGATTTCTTTTCATTTAAACCATTCAGTAGTTCTTCTGGGTTGTCTTTAAACATTTCTATATTTGAACCTGGTTTTCTATAAACACACATAATAATAATAATTCTATTCTTTTCTAGTTCTATTTCCACTGCAACGTTCTCCAGTAAACCGTCGATTACTGAAGTCAATCTTTCCACAGGTTCACATTTTAAGAAACTATCCACATATAAGGCCACACCCCCTCCAATTCTATTCGCTCTGTTGCTGACATACAAACCATAACCATCAATATTTAGCTCAGTAGCTTTTCCTTGGTTTATCCATGTCTCTGACAGAGCAATTATCTTAAATTTACTCTTAAATGAGTTCAAACAATCATTGATTTTACTAAAGTTCTTAAATAAGCTTCTGCAGTTGAAATGAATCAATGAAAAAGTTTTGCCTAACACCATGCTATCATTAATTTGTTGATCTGTGTAATATTTGCAAGACTCTTTTATACAATTAAATCCATGAATCTCTGGATCCAAATCACTTTCAAAACCAAACTGACTGTGCTCTATAGAACTAAAACTTGATAAAGTTTGAGTTTTAAATAAATCACTCATTTAAAGAATAACAAACTCACAAGAAAGATAACAAATAACATACCCATTTTCTTTCTATTTCTTAAGCCCAAACCCAAGGTCCCTCACCAAAACTACATGCCTTAACATACATAAGGCAAATGTTAAGAGCACACAATGAGTTAATTGACATTTATATTGATCCAAGTCTCTCACATTTCTTACTTAAATAACTTTAGCTTGATCCGGTGGTCCATTCAGCCATATAAACACTTTTCCATTTCTGGTCCAGGTTGCTTGAATCTTGTTTTGCTTTTTAAGGACCCGACTATTCCAAGCAATTTCTGCATTTTTCTTTCTTAAGTGTTCATTTAAGTAGACCCCTGAGCCTTTTAGCTTCTTGGTCTGCTTCAAAATATCCACTTTGAGCTTCCTGTTAGTCAACTTAATGATAACTGTGGGCTTCTTTTTTCATCCTTGTGTGGGAGGGTATGGCATGCTGAAATGTGTTGACTCTCCAGGTTAATATTTTTGCTGGTAAGGAATTGTGTCACTTGTTGCTCCAGGGTCTAAAGCTCTTCTGCTGGTGCGTCCTCACCTTGCTGGTCTGCTGTTGATCCTGCAGCTCTGGCATAACTCTGATGTCTGGGTTCCAGACCAGTGATCACCAAGTCGTCCGCTCTAGGGTATTGTTCCAAATCATCCAGTCTTTGCTCCAGGAACTCAATCCTTTGGTCGTTCCGTTTGAGTAAAGCTTTCATCTCCCGGAACTCCTCCCTGAGGCCTGTGAGGATCTTCTGATGCTTCACCACCTCACTGAGCTCTTGTGACATAAAATTTGGAGAATTTTTCATCTCTGCCATTTTTTCACCCAGTTTTTTGTTACTAGTTGACATCTTGATTCAGATGGATCTTCAATTTGATTAAAAAAAGGAAAAATTTGTAGACCAAAAAAATAGGTCTGGCACTTCCTTGTTAGAAGACTCAAAGAGTGTTTGTGTCTTTGTCTTCTTCACAAAGCAATTCTATCAAAAATTTCAAATGGAAAAATACTAGATTTGTACTGCACAGGACACAATTAAGTGATCTTAGTTAGGTGGCACAATATTGTGGTTTTTTTTGCTGGATTGAGAAATAGGCCTGTGTGTAGAGAGAAGCTACAACGGCCATCTTTGGAAAGTCAGGGTTTGATTGACAGTTGTTACCTATCTCTGGTACCCACTCATTTCATACTGAGTTTCATCAAAGTAAATCCTGCTTTTATAAAGGCAGCTGAGGTTGACCTGATGCTCTATTGTAGCTGGTGATAGCTGAGAGTTCAGTCTTTATGATCTGTAAAGCTTCAAAGAAATTCCATGAATGTTTTCAGTCTGGATTTCTAAAGCCCGACATCTTTACTGGATCTTCACTGCTGGCATAAATGTTGAGGGTCCTGCGGTGCCATCCAAGATGGCGCAAGAATCAATCTCTAGCTGGAAGCGAAAATTTCCTAAACTCTAGGAAACCATTTCAAAAATTATATTTTAAAAACTCTTCAGAACTCTCGGCTTTTAAGCTTTTAAATATGAATAAACTGTAACAGTCTAGCAGTGTAGTGTGAAAGATGAGCTTCAAATGGGACAGATAACGTTCATTGTTGTATTTATTTCAAGTCAATATTAACAAGTGTTCAAATTCACCTCTGGAGAAAAAGCCGGCGAAATGCCGTTTTTCCTCAGTGAATCAGCTGATTGTGTAAGTGGTTACGGTGCATAAAAGTGACAAAAGGTTGAAATCTTAAATGGGGGTTCTGGTCGAGGACTTACAGTCAATTATTTTGGGCGCAAAATTATGTTTTTTTTGCCAGATTCTCTTGTAAATGTTTGGTCCTCATGTTAGATGATAAACGGTCATGTCCGGACCGGCTGGACATTGTTCTAGAAACATCCGTTCTGTCACAAGCTGCAAGACTAACAAACAATCCTCTCTAATCATAGAAAGGATCTGATGAGAAATGAATTGAAGAATCTAGATTTCGTGTCCACATGGTGGACAGAGTAATCCTGGTCCATCTGCTGACATGCCTTTAATCTGAAGCAGAGCTGTGCAGAGGATGAGAGGACGAATCAGAAGTGAGACTCAAGAGGAAATTCTTCTGCAGAGGTCACGTGTGAGGAACAGATTAGTGAATGGGTCTTACGTAACACCCAGATCTGCTACTTTTTGGGGCTAACTTGTCCCTTTGACATGTAAAAATCTTATTTTACTTTAGTTAGTTTTTTTTTTTTTTTTTTACAAAGTTTGACACATTTTTTCCACTTAAAGTGGTTTGAATTTCTTGTTTTGGCACAGACAAAACTTTTCCCAGATTGCTTCAGTTGTGTTGTTAAAGTATTTGCTGAATCTGTTGAATGTTTTGCTTCTTTGAACTGTAACATTGACAAAGTCTTCACAGAAAAATTACAGCAGGTGAAGATTTGAGGGTTCTGTGCTGCTGTTCTTCATCCTGTCTTTATAAACCATCCAGACTGTTTTTACCGTCTGCATTACTCAATTATTACGGCATTTCTCATCTCTTTCTGCTTTTGAATGAACTGCAGCACATTTTAGGGTAAAATAGGGTCACACTTAAACTTCCCGGTTACCAGCTTTACATGAGCCTTCCCTCCATCCTTCAGCAGGAGTGAAAGTTTAAGTCAAACACAGTTTCAAATCAGATTTAAACTGGTTTATGTCCAAAAAAGTGGATTTGTTTCTTAAAGAGGGTAACTTCCTTCAATAGTCAGCGCATAATGTCTACAATTGCAATTCTGTTCTAGTTCACTGATGATGATTTTGTTTTTAGTGAATTTATATAATGCAGTTCAGTTTTATTAAGAAGAGCATAGAATCATAAATCTAATCAGAACTTTGTCAGAAATCACTGGTTTTAATGTCAGACCCACTGAAACCTCCTCGTCTGTGATCCACTTCAATATAAGGAACTTTCCTCATGATGAATAAAGTTAAAAAGATAAAGTGACCGGACAAAACCAGAGTTATTTCTCTGAAATCACCAGATGATGACTCAGTCATCTCCACACAACCACCAGCAACTCATACAGACATATCTTCCTTTTGGATTGAGGTCCAGCATGTTTGGGTCAGAAAGTGGATGAATTTTCCTGCTCAAAAGCATCTTTATCTCATTCTCTCTGAACCAATGTTTCCCATTTTATTTTCCTTTGTTGTGAGTGTATGACAGCGCCAACACAAGCAGAACTCGGGAGCCTTTCAACCTCAAGCCATTTAAAACATTTTCACCAAAAACTATCTACATTTCATACATATTTTCCCATGTGTTCGACACACCCTTTGTGTTGACACAAGAACTTATTCTTTCTCTTTCTTCTTAATCTGGATTTTCTGTGCAGTCTGGCGTCCCAGAGTTAATTCTGGTCCGGTCTCATTTAATCATCCTGTGAAGGCAGCATAGACGCAGCTTTCTGTGAACTTTCTGCATCACTGGGATGGTTTTATAATAAACCCCATCATGACATTTGAAAGTCTGTGATCTTGATGTCTCACTGTTTTTTCCATTGTAACCTGTAAATTAGTTGAGTTTTGTGTGTTTGCTCTCAAACAGAACAGGATTTTTGGGACTATGAAAAAAATATGAAACAGCTCTCTTTCAAAATACTAGCAAAGTATAAAAACTTGTGACATTTATTTTGAAAATTAGTCAATTGTATCATTTCTGTTCCCATTTCAGATCCTGATCAGAAATGATTCTCCATAACCTCTGTATAAATTCAGCATCATGGTGTATTTGTATCTGTCTGTTGATCTGAAAAGTGCTGAACATTGTGATTTTGTTCTGTGTTTGGGTCTGGTTTTCTTTGTCTCGCTGTTGTTGATCTGGACATCTTGCAGAACACAACAAACCTGCACTTAAGTAACTCAGAAACTGTTCAAGTACATTGATCTGTTGCATAACCAGAGCACTCAGTAGGATGTAAAAGATTCTAGATATGTACCGATAAAATGGATTGGGCAGTGGAAGTAACAGCAGTGTCACTTACAGATAAAAAAATAGATATGAATTGAAAATTGATCAAGCAACGCAGTATCATTTGAAAACCACAGATATGAACAAGATTGTGTTGGTTAAAAGGTATAAAATCAATCAAGAAGTAAACAAATTAATGTCTGGCAAACCGCAGTTTCTCTTTTTGTTTTTTTCTACCGTCTCTGTGATTCAAAGAAAAAACGTCCAATCATAAGCTTGCTTCTTCCAAGTCAATACCTGAATACATTTCTATGTCTGATGCCATGTATTATTATTAATAGCTTGAAATGCCACATGAATAAGAAATATCTAGATTTTAGTGTTTTTGGTAAAAGAATCGGACTGTATCGTATTACCAAAAAGTTAGTTGAATTATTTATGTATCGATTCATGGATCATGTATTGAGATGTGTATCGAATCGTGTGAGAGGGAAAGATAGACAGCCATAGTATTAATACATTTAGTGTGATTTACTCAAATGTCTTTATGACTAAATAGAAAATAATTTTTCTTACAAGTAAGAAACCTTCCAAGCTGCGAATTTTCAAAATAAAAGCGCTGACAACAGATTGTTGCTTCAGTTCCTTTGGAGAACATGAGATCTGTGTTGATAGGAGGGAGGCTTTAATAGCCATTGAACTGTGTACTTTTATGTAACACAGCAGGGCAGCTGTCACACTAAACACATTGTAGCTCTCCAAACTGCACCGCCGGATCACTCGCAGGGGTTTGTCCGTGGCTCTCTCCTTTGAAAATGCCGGAACAATCTCAGTAGGTGTTGAATGGGGTTAGCTCTCTGAAGGCTGGGGAGGGGGGGTGGGTTGAGAAGGAGT
>NC_050514.1:8093880-8095799 GCF_002922805.2 Oryzias melastigma
TTTCTATTTTTCTGTCATGTTCTGCTTCATCTTCTCTACCTTTATCTTTCAGCACTTCAGGCAGGTTCTGATCTGAAATGCTGTAATTTTGTCCTTTTTGATTAAAAATGTTGATGGAAATGTTTTTTTTCTGCAAAAATAAAGTTATTTTGAACTTTTAAATCTTTAATGGCTAAATGCAGACATTTCTGCCCCAGAGAGATCCTACAGTGGAACATCTCTTGTTGTTATAGTGGTTGACCACTAAGAGGTGCCATGTCATCACACCATAGAGACTTACAGTTACTGCCTTCAATCCCACCTGCTCACTGTGAGCTTCTGCAGAAGCAACATGAGCATTAAAATCATTTGTCCCTGAAGCAGAAGTTCTGCACCTTCAGACTGAGACGTTCCTCTTTTATCAACAAGTTCTGAAGCTCCTTGGATCAGAACCACACACACCCCCCAGGAACAGCATTACTGCTCTGTGGTTTGATTTTGTGTCAAATGATCCCATCAGGTTTCTTTATCTTTTCCAGCATTTATTAGATGTCGATTCCTGATCTCAGGCAACCCCAGAGTAAATTTCACTGGACTCAAGACAAGCGTGAGCATCCTTATGACCCAGCATCCTTTTCTCTCCGACAGTCCCATCAGTCACGGCGAGGCTCTCGGCACCAGAAGAAAGCTGTATAGCGCCGTTCCTGGGAGGCACTTCGTGGTGGTTCGTCCCTACAGCGTCCAGGCGGAGGGGGAGATTAACCTCTACAAGGGAGACAGGGTCAAAGGTGAGCCCGGGAATATCCTCAGTTTGTCCAGTGGCGGGATTATTTGCTTTTTCATCAGTGACAGACTCACAAAAGTCAAAGTCCTCATCTCCACTAATACGAGCGACTCTTAACAAATCTGCCACTGAGATCATCTGCAGCAAGTTAGTCTCTGCCCTTAGCCGCAGATGAAGAACCGGACAAATTCATGCATGTGCAATGCCCATAAGAGTCGTTCTTTAGAAAGAATTTCATCAAAATAAGACGTTTTTGAGGGCTCTCCATCTCATGACCCATATTGCATCTGTTTGGACCAGATGAATTGAACAGAACCCAAAAAAGTTCTTTCTGCTCATCTTCAGGCACTTTGAGCTTCTGTGGATGTATTTAGACTGGACACATGGTTCTAGGTCTCTCCAGGACATATATAGTTAATAACAGCTGTACATAGCAAGTGTTGAGGTCCCCCAGAGGAAATGCATTACCTTCAACCCCACGTGAAATCAGGCCAGAGCCTTCACTGTCACTTCCTGATACGTCTACCGCGATATTGCAACCGGGTTCCACCCCTCAACAGCAATTATTGTGAGTCGTCTGAGTCACGTTTTTTGATAGTGATATTCATTGATATTCACGACAGTGGTCCAGGACCAGGAATCGCTCTGGGACCCGCCAGTTCAGGTGGTCGATTCCAATCAGATTGAGCTCCAGTTTAGTTGGGAATTATACGAGGTAAACAGATCAGGAACATAAGCCAAGGACAGACATGAGGCAACAATGAAACCCAGCAACTCATTCAAATGTGATGGGGTGAATGCAGGCTCATCAAAACAACTTTGAACGTGATACATATTGCTTTCCCAACAATCTCTGTCATAAACACTTATCAGTAAACCTTCTTAGCTGTCTTCTTGCCAGTAACCATCTTGAAGGATGCCTCCACCGTACCAAAACAGCAGGAAAAAGTGTTCAACCTAATGTTGATACAGACATTCAATGCTGATCAGTGAAATATAAAGTTTGAATAAGTCAACTATCATGATCAATGATGATTATGTTTGCAGATGATATTGTGATTTGTAGTGAGAGCAGGGAACAGGTGGAGGAGGAGTTAGAGAGGTGGAGGTTTGCAGAGGTGGGACCAAGTCATCATTTTGCAAGTCCGAGTCAAGT
>NC_050514.1:8096837-8103209 GCF_002922805.2 Oryzias melastigma
TCGTCAATGTGATTATACTGAGCTGCACGGTGTCACAGTGATAACAGAGTTCACCTCCCATTCATTTAACTGCAGCTAGCGGTTAGCCACAAGGCTAGCTCCAGCTTTCACTCAGAACTTACTTGATCTTGCTGCTCCTACAGTCAGATGAAGTTGGTTGTTGAATCTCTGTGAGTAATCCTTATATCCACATGCTCTGCGAACTGCAAACCGTTTGTTGTTGACGATCTATAAACTTTTATGCTAGAACTAAAAACACCGGCAGGAACTCGCGCTTTTAAAGGGGAGGCGGGGCTTTGTTTTTCTGCAATTTGATTGGTTGGGCTGTCACATCAATCAAACGTGGCTCTAATTTGATTGGATGTTGGCCCGACACACGGATGTAAACATACACAGACAGAGGACCGCGGCGAGCTGATTTTTCTCGATATACTTTATAATGTACTTTATAATCCGTGAATTTGGGGAAAAATAGCAAGTCTTTCCGAGTCAGAGGGCTAAAGTCCGAGTCAAGTCACAAGTTATGTATATCAAAGTCCGAGTCAAGTCACGAGTCAGAGGTAGGGAAGTCCAAGTCGAGTCTAAAGTCGTCAAATTCATGACTCGAGTCTGACTCGAGTCCAAGTCATGTGACTCGAGTCCCCACCTCTGGAGGTTTGCCCTGGAAAGGAGAGGAATGAAGGTTGAAGGCGTGGGTACACTTGTTGCTGGATCCTGGTGTGGCGAAGTCTTCTTTCCAGCTGGCTTTGTAACAATGCTACTGGAACAAGGTCGACAGCTCCACCGCCTGACCACTGTCACCAAAGCCATCATGGAGGAGTTACAAGCTAAAGAAGCAGTTAGTTCAACACCTATCGCCCCACCTCGGTCCGTTCCTGCCACACCAGCGGAACCATTGGTTAGTATGATGCTCGGTCCATGCCTTTCTCTACCCGACAAGTTTACAGGGAAACCTGAACACTGTACTGGATTCCTTATGCAGTGTCAGTTCTTCCTTCTTCAACAAGCTCACCTGTATCCCACAGACGAAGCTAAGGTGTCGTTCATGTGCTCACTGCTGTCTGGAGAGGCGTTGGAATGGTTAGCCACAGTGTGGTCAGGAGGCTCACTGCCATCCCATTCGTATGAAGCATTTACTCAGCTGCTACGATCAGTATTTCAACACGCCACCAACGGAAGAGAACTGGGGAGCAAGCAAAGGTCAAGGCACAGCGAAAACAGGCAAAGGGGGGAAACCAGCTCAGTGTGTAAGTAGTACAAGACTTCACACTGGAAAGGAGGCTGGAGTGGGTTTATATGCTGTGTGACCATGATTATGATGGTGAACAGCTGAGCAGGAAGGAATCCATGGCAGTGGCTGATGGGAGTTGTACTAAGGAGCGTGAGGAGTCAGAACTCTGGTGAGGGCTCCCTCTGGTGGTTGGAGATGGGTGCTGACATCTGAACTGTGGCAACACCCTTGTTTTGGTTTTTTCTTTCTTTGTGTAGTTTTTGTTTTCTTTTTCTTTTTTCTGATGTTCTTGCTTCAACTTGGCTTGTTCTCTTTTTCAAACTTATGGACAACAAAAAGAACGCCTGAAAAGGATTGCCTGAAAAACCTCAATAATGAACACTGTAAAACTGTGTACGTTGAATCTTTTTCAAATAATAAATATATAATTACAAAAAAGAAAATATTTTATTGAAAGAACAAGCAAAAGCATCTGAGGATGGATCTGCATTCCTGTGGTTTCAGGACTGAACTTTTGCAGTTACATCTCCAAGAGGACAGAGAGATTTGACCTGCACTGCTGTGGATAATCCTTCCTTATTTTGAACAGAAGTCTATCTTTTATCAGCATAAAAAAACAGAGTGTGATGTGATTGCAATTCTTTTCTTTGAACATGTTTGATTTTTTTTAATCAATTGAAAACATTTCATTTTTTGTCCCATATTTATTGAGTGTAAAATGAAAGGAAAAAAAATGTCCTTCACTTAAAATATTACTGCATTATATTCAGAGGTGAAGAGCGCCAGTTAGTGTAAATGAGATCATTGAGTTATGCTTTGCTTTCAGCATCAGTCTCAGAGTGATCAGAAAACAATTTAAAGGTGATGTTTGTGGAGTTCCCTGTTGCTGAGTGTGAGGAAATTTCAGGAATGTCGGTTCCATCACAGTCCAAGCTGGGGAAGTGGTTTGAGATGCAGCACTCTCTGAACCCACAGACCCGCAGTTAGGAGTTATCCATGAGGAGTTTGAGACCCAAACAAAGAAAGCGCTTTAGTTAAACTGCATTTATTATATTTTCTGCTAAAGAGCACACCTGTAAATATGCTGTATTAAAAAAAAATACACACAAGATGCACTGGCCTATAAGACGCAGATATCTACTGTATGTTGAAAAACAGATATTAACTGCATGTGCAGAACAAGTTAGTACTGTAAATGTACATGAACGTACCTGAACAGATTCTTTCTGAGCAAGGCCACCTGCTCTCTGTGTTCACCCAGTCCTCCAGGACATTTTCAAGGTCAGGCCAGCCGCTCTTTGTGTCCTCTGAAACCTCTCCTTGACTTCTGGCGTTACATGAGCTCTTCCCTCTGCCGCCCTCAACCTCTCACCATAGATTCACTGACGCTAATCTGGCGTACAGCAACGCGGTTTCCCTCCTAGATAGCCAGCTCGATGGAATTAAACTTCAAACTTGCGTTGTTCAAACTTCTTCATGTGGTTTCCATGATAAAGGAGCAAGGATCTAAAAATAATTACCAGTTAGTCATTTGTTCTGCTAAAGAAAAAGTAGCGTAGGCTTTTCTTCTTTGGATTGATTATTTTGTCTGCCTTGTTTTTTGTTCTAATTCCATTTAGAGCTCCATTATCGGTGCAAAAAAATCCACAGAATAGCTACACCTTTGGATAAACTGAATGGTTCAAAACCTAAGACAAAAGTAGCGGCTTATAGTCCAGAAAATATGGTACTTTAAAGTTGAATGTGATGGCAATGCTAAAGTATGCTTATGCAACTGGCTTAACCAAAATTAACTAATGAACTAAAAACATTGAACAATGAGCATCAAAAACAGAAAATAAATTGATTAGCAACTAAGTTAAATAGTACCTTAAATGGTACCAACTTGGGAACTGAGAAAAGTAAGAAGTACTGAAAGGGCCAGTAGAACTAATTTAAGAACAATATAGATATTCTGAATAGTTTAAAGTCTGGATTCCAGCTGAATGTCTGCAGAGAAAACCATAAAAGTTCAAGGAGGGATCTCCTGAAGAAGCTGTATGTTCTCCTGAGAGTGTCAAAAACAGCATGAAGGAGCTTGAAAACCGTCCAGAAGACGCAGAAGTGGGTCAGACTGAAGAAAGTTTCAGCTTTTCACTATTTTCATGCTGTCAGATAAATCTGTGGACGGGAGTCTCAGCAGATCTCTGCTTTCACATTTACAAAATGCTGTTTGGTGAACTGATTGTCATATCTGATCTCATGTTTGCGTCTCTTCTCTCCTCCTCGCCGCTTTCCCGGCCTCGGGTTCAGTTCTGAGCATCGGAGAGGGAGGCTTCTGGGAGGGCAGCACCCGCGGCCAGGTGGGCTGGTTTCCAGCTGACTGTGTGGAGGAGATCCAGGCCAAGGCCGCCGACGAGAGGAGCTGTAAGTTGGATCACCTGGGGGAGCTGGTTGGAGGTGGGACATTTATAATGTGGGACACAGGCCTCTGGTGTTCACCCACTTCTGTGCAGACAGAGCAGGCGGGGATCCAGCCCATGGAGGCTCTGCCTTCCTGATGCGGGGTGAAGGCACGTGGCTTTCTCCTGCAGCGCCTGTGCTGCATGTGTCCCTGCCCCCCTGTCTGCTTGTCTTCCTGTCTATTTCCATCTCCCCAGGCTGAGTTGCACAAAGCTAAGTGCTACATTACCCTGCTAACTCAGCTGTGCTCTTATTTCCTCTGGGTGCAAGCTAATGAACATATCACGCCATGCTCCATCCCCCATAAATATCCCATTTTATGCTCATCCTTCCATTGGCTGAAGCTGCTTAGTGAGCGCTGTCAGAGAGTCTTTACAAAGGCCTGCCTGCTCTCCGCCATGTTTCACACTCGTCTTTCCTTTGCATGGATTTCATTGTCTGGCAACTTTTAATGGTTGACATTATGATAGGGCTCAGTGCTGACAGAGTCCAGCTCCCAGCATCCATCAGTGTAGTTCATGCTCTTAGGAAAAAGTCAGGAATGATGGGGGGAATCTTGTCCTCCTTTCACTCTGGCGCTTTGCCTTTTTCTGGATGGCTTACTTTAAAGCTTAACCCAAGGCCATTGGCACAGGGAGCTTCTCTCACACGGCGCCTCACTCCAGCTGCCTCCAGGTCTGCCCCAAAGAAAAGTCTGTCAGAGAATGGGAGCACAGTATGGTGGCCTGCAACTGAGGGCCACGGGTTGCCGTGCAGGAGCGAAGGGCCTGCGTGAACAATTCCAATGAATAATTCCAATTCAAATAGTTTTTAACTGGGAGGAACACATTAAAAAGGAACGCCTTTCTAAAGTTTTGTCAGTGAAGGAAAGAAGTACTAAAGGTTTACTTAAAGACGAAGTTAGATCATCTCTTGATCTATTGCGAGTGTTCCCAATGGTCTTTTAGTCATGATTATACAGTTTTTACTAAGGATGTAACGATTATTCATGAATGGGTTCAAAACCGATTCAACCTCGTCAACATGTTCATTGATGCAGAAAATTAAAAAATCGTTTGTCACGGCCTGTGCCTACATTTAAAAAAATGCTGAGCAGAAGACATTTCTCCATGCAGGCTTGCTGTGTGTGTGAGGGGGGGGGGAATGGAGGAGCTGTGTGCTCCTCAGCTGCACACTTTTGCACACTCAGCAGCTTGAATGTCCCTCCAAGGAAATTCTCGCAGCTCCTTCAGATTTAAAAATTTCAAGTTTCAAAGTTTCACATAAGTCATTCCCTCCAGGATTTCGCAATGTTGGGACCACAACTATTAATGCAAATGTAAGCAAAGCCGAGATTTGTTCCTCACCCTGCAACTTTACATTTTCGTCCAACTTTAATCAATCTACCATAACAACAGTCATGGATGATGACACAGCTTCACAACTGTTTCACTCCTGATTCCTTCCTGGGAGCCGTGCTCTTTTTTAGTAACTCTCTTTAGCTCTCTGTCTATTTTTCTCTGCAAACTGCACGTGGACGCTCGCTGAGCGAGTGCGGTATGGCCTGTCACAAGGATTTGTGATCATTTCAGTATTATGTATAATTGTTTATTTGTATTAAATCCTTTCTATTAATAGGAAAACAGTCAGTTTGATGTAAGGGTAAAAAGAATACATTCTTGGCCTTAAAATATCTTTAATTCATTGTGTTGAGAAAAAAAATCAAAATGGCAAGAAACTGAGAATTGAATCGAATCATGGCTTGACTGAATTGTTACATCCCTAGTTTTTAACCCGAATCAAACCTCTATTGTTTTGTATTGCATACTTTATGCTGATCAGCTGTTGTTACACAGCAATTAACCTCCGAATTTTGGGGGGACCATTGTCATGGAGCAACCCCGCCCCCACTTCCTGTCACCCATCTGATGACACTCTCTCCCGTTAGCTTACAGCCCCTCTCACGCAAAAGCTAACAGCGGAGCAACAAAAACGGCAAGCAATATCAGAGCTATCTAGACGTACAGTTCTGATTCATATTTGCATCGTATCGTGAGGTACCCAGTGATTCCCAGCCCCATTCATGGATCTATTTATCTGACAGTGGATGCATCAGAATGGAGCGGAGCAGGAAGACTGTGGCCAGCCCAGATTGTTTTCTACATCACAAATACGGTCCTTTTCAAACAGCATTTTTTCATCTGCTCATGATTCACAATTATTTGAATAAAGAAATACTCAGAAATGCCATTTTGAGTTTAATTTTCTTTATACAGTGGTGGACAAAAGTGTTGGTACCCTTCAGTTAAAGAAGGACAAACCCACAATTCTCACTGAAATCACTCAAAACTTACAAAAGTAACAATAAATAAAAAAATTGAAAATTAAACAATCAAAATCGGCCATCAATTTTGAATTGTTGATTAACATAGTTATTTAAAAAAACAAACTAATGAAGCAGGCTTGGACAAAAATG
Source organism: Oryzias melastigma (assembly GCF_002922805.2). Classification (NCBI taxonomy): domain Eukaryota; kingdom Metazoa; phylum Chordata; class Actinopteri; order Beloniformes; family Adrianichthyidae; genus Oryzias; species Oryzias melastigma. The sequence continues at coordinate 8,102,966 of NC_050514.1, forward strand.
ATGGTACCTCAATAAAAGATTGAAAACTATTTGACCAGAGTGACATGATTAACTCAGGTGTGTCCTTTAATTGACATCACAGGTGTTTTATTTATTGAAATCAATGTCTGATATCACGCAGTGGTTAAATCAGTCGAGTTTAAAACTAAACGTTAACAAAACAGTTGCAATGTTTTTTTCTAAATCCATTATCAAAACACCAGAAGCGGACATTTTTGTGGCTGGAAACAAAATTAAAGTTGTG
>NC_050514.1:8103732-8133732 GCF_002922805.2 Oryzias melastigma
AATAGCTTCTAAGCTAACTCTGGCGCATTGGCAGGAATGCTTTTTAATGTGCAATGTCCCTGTCAAATAAATGAATAAATAAATAAATGATCCCCAAGAATGACAGCTCAGATGATGACTTCATCTTCTTTTCCTCTTTAATTGCAGGAAAAATATACAGCAACTCTTCTCCATAAACATCTCTCTCTTTGAGAGAGTGGTTTTATGCATGTCCGTGTGTGTGGTTCTACAACAGAATAAAGAAAACAAGCAATATAATGAATAAATAATAATAATACATTTTATTTATATGGCGTCTTTCTTGGCACTCAAGGTCGCCTCACAGTACATAAATAAAAGCATAAAAACACAACAATAGCATAAAAATAAAACAGCTAAATAACAAACACAACACCGAGTCAAAACTACAGGTAAGTGTCAAGTATTGAAAGCACTGTGAAAGAGGTTCGTTTTCAGGTGTTTGGAGAATTGAGAAAAAGAGTCCATATTTTGTAGATCAGAGGGGAGGGAGTTCCAGAGTTGTGGGCAGAGGTGCTGAATGCTCTACCCCCCATGGTGATGAGACGTGATCGTGGAGGAACCAGTCGGAGGGAGGAAGAGGATCTGAAGGAGCGGGTGGGAGTAGCGACAGTCAGAAGCTCTGAAAGATACGGAGGGGCGAGGTTGTGGAGGGCTTTGAAAGTTAAAATGAGGATTTTGTAGGTGATCCGGTGAGGTACTGGTAACCAATGGAGCTGCTGTAGGATGGGTGTAATATGCTGAATGGAGGGGGTTTGGGTTATTATCCGAGCAGCTGAGTTCTGAACCAGTTGAAGCTTGCGGAGGGTTTTTTGAGGAAGTCCAGAAAGAAGGGAGTTATAGTAGTCAATACGGGAGGTGACGAGACTGTGGACCAGGACAGCTGTGGAGTGAGGGGTGAGAGAGGGACGGAGACGACGGATGTTACAGAGATGAAAGTAAGCGGTCCGGGTGATGTGGTTGATGTGGGCAGAGAAGGACAGAGTGCTGTCAAGGATGCCACCCAGACTCTTAACCTGATCTAAACCAAATACAATCATATTTATGATTCTGCATTATAGCAACAGGCTAAATCTAGCGTTGTAAAACGTTCCAACAAACTACATTAACTTTAAAGTAAACAGAAAATGCCCACACTCATTAAAAAGGAGATTTATCCTCTATAAAAACAGAAATATGGCTGACCGCTCTCATGGAAGCACACTTGAGCTTATAAAACCAAACTACTCTGAAACATTGCCGTTCTGCTGCACTGTTTACTTTCGGTTTCAACTGGTTTCAATGTATCCCTTTTAATACTTAAAAAACGTCCACGCCCTCTAGAGACGAACTTGAGAACAACACCTTAGTCCATCTTCAGAACAATCATTCAGTGTAAAACTCAGTAACTGGTGAAAAAAAGACTCAGCATGCTTTGAATGTCTCTGTGTTATGGTCTAAAATTCTGACATTTCCTTAAAATTGTATTATAATTTTTGCTGAAATACAAAAAAACAATTTCTTAGTTTGGCACAGAAGTTACTCAAATAAAGCAGAAGTGTGATAAGAGGAGACTTCTAGGGAATGTAATCCAGTTCTTGCTTTCCTCTGGTAATAGGACAGGTGTTTGTCAACAGTTCAGGCTGAACACTCAAACGCCACAGAGGGTCACTAATATTACCATAAAGGGCTTTGAAGCTGCTTATCTGCTTCCATGCTGCCAGGATTTTACTATGAAGAGAACAGGAGACAGTTAAGGAGTAGTGTAGCACGTTTGATTAAGCACAGGTGTAAAATGTATTGGGCTAGACAGGTTCTCTCAGGGAGGAAGTGTGGAGGTGTAAAATCACACAACAGCTTGTTTGATTTGATGAATTATATTTACAGGTAAAAACAATATATGACAGAGACAATATGTACAGTGTAAACCAGTCCAAAATTAGTCCAGAAGTTTCCTTCAATTTAACCCTCTGTGAGTGTTGAAGAACAAGTCTTTTAGAGTAGATGGACAGAAAGCTCTAATGCTTGATGCTTGGTGGAATTGAAGTGTTGAAGTGTTTATGTAACCACATAAACACTACTGTAACCACATCGGTAGGGACTGTGGTTCACTTGGTCCAGGAGGGCTCAGCTGGCTCGCCATCAGGAGATGAGAGGAGAATTTTCCCCCAGTGTAAAAACCTGGCCAGTCAAAGGGTAAAAGTTATTTTAGCAGCTCAATTGGTGCAGGTTGTTCTGCAGCAAGGGTGTAGTTGTTAACTCCCGAGTGTCTGTCAAACATCTCCACCACGTTGTTGTATTGACACGGGACGCAAATCACATTCTGAAATCTCGCGATACTTCCCGGGAGTGCATGTGCAGCAGTCCAAAGGGACAACTAAAGGGGCATGTGGAACGTGTGGGTTACAGTTGTCGGTGTTAACAGCTACAGTGAAAAACTAAATAAACAAAAAAGAGTGAAGAGTTTTTAGTCATTGCTTGTCTTTCCAAGTTTATCTTCCAGTATCCACTTCTCATGAGAGCAAAGCCTCAGAGGATCCAGAGACTGGGTGGAGTTTGACCAAGTTTTAATCCCAGTACTTGAAACAGTGTTTCAAAATACCTGGCATACATCCTCAGGAAAAGATCCTTAAACCAAAATGTCCAACACAAAATGCACGAAGAAGCGTTCTTATATGCAGAGAAAATATTCAACACAACAGCTGTGCTTCTCTAGGAGGGAGAACCAGCGCCAAACTGGGAGGAGCCACGCGATCTGCAGAGAACCAGAACCAAACACAGACACTTCTGCTCTCCGTCTGTCCTCAAACTGGGATGTTCATGCAGACAAACGGGCTTTCGTGCTTCCAAACTCCTTTCACAAGATTTGAAACTCCAAACTGAAAAATTCCACATCCTGATGTGAAATGAATAATTATTTATAGACCCGCTCTGATGAAAATGGTGGTTTGATATTTTTAACATGTTTTTGTGGTCCTTTTTTCATGATGGAGGACATTTAAAAAGAAAATTAAGATTATTAATGTATTTCTGGGTATTTCTTTATTCAAATTGTTGTTGTTCTGGAACAGATGAAAAAAGGATGTTTGAAAAAGAGTTTGTGATGTAGAAACATTGCTGGCTACAAGCTCTCAGCACCAGTAGGGATGGAGGGGGTGTTGTTGCTCCATGCCAACATCCTGGCCAAAACTCAGAGAATTTCTAATGAACTCCAGCCGCTCTACAGAAACTATGTCCTAGGAAACGACACAGTTTTTGATCTGGGCTAAAAACTACATCATAATTAATTAAAAGACCACTGGGAACACTTTGTAAATAGAACAAATGAGTATAGTAGTGGGACTTTAAATGAGTCATTGAATTAAGCTAATAGTAACTCCCATCACACAAGCCTTAAATGAAGCTGTAGAAATCCATCAGACAACACAACATCTCTGTTCATTGATGGTTTAAGGTGACTCGATTGATGGTTTTATGCTAAAGCAGCGTCTCTTTGGCATCGGTTTTTAAATACTGCATGCTGCTTTGACTGAATTCAGCAAATAAAGGTGGATGGATGCATCTCTACCTTGCTCACTTTATCGAAACGTGTTGCTCAGGGGTCAGTCTTTGAACCACTTTTGTTCATAATTCATATCAAAATATTAATCAGAGCTTGGTAAATGGAAGCTTCCACTTGTGCAGAAAATGCAGCGTCATGCAGCTCAGCAGTTGAGGCTTCTACTCGGCTGCAGGAAGCTTGTGATGTCATTCAGTCTAACCTTGTTGTTGTAATTGATGTAAAAATCAACGTTTTGTTTTTCTTTTTCTCTCAATACAGACAGTTTCTGAAAAAAATATAGCCAGTTATCACTCCTCAGAAACAGTTATGGATCTCTCTGTTCTCCAGTTGGTGCAGTCCAGATATTTGGTGTTTTACATTGATGACTCTCTTTTCATTCTTCAGCGGCTGGTAGGTCAGACTGGGGGTTTGACCTCAGAACTACGTCCCATCAGGGTGCACTAAAAATATTTGAAGCCAATCTGTGACTGATTGGAGACAGAAATTGGATTGAGTGGAGTGTGGCACAAACCCAGACTTTATTTGGCTGATGTTATTCACACATAAATACATGAAAAGTTACCAAGCACAAAAACTGATGGGAAATTAATGTTGTCCACACATTATACATGCAGCCAAAGTGCACATTGCTATATTGCCCGCAAGTATTTTAGCCCTAAAACTAAGGTAACCAAGCAATGGGGAGGTTTGTTTATCTGTCACTAGTAAAAAAAAAAAAAAAAATGCAGCACACCGCTCTTTCTTCTCCCCTCTCAATTTGTATTTTACAAAACACTCTAGCTGAACTTGTCATGCCTCTCCTGTTTCTACGGTAACCGAAAAATAAAAGAACCAGGAAGTTAGTTACTGCAACCCCACCCTAATTACAAAAGAATAGTTACTTCCTACTTCTTTTACTTCTTTAACATCTGGTACCAACACCTCTGTGAGCAACATAGCAATGGTATTTGCTGTGCCAAATGCCATTGGATGATGTTATCACCAAGGTTGCACAAATGGGTTGAGTGTGTAATACAAAAAGCTGTGATCCGTGCTGGAAGTTTTAAAGTCCCAGTCCAATGAAAAGGGTGGTTGTGGTGTTTTTAACTTGTTCTTATAGAATTTTTCTCATGTAGGACATTGAAAACAATTTAACTCCAATCCAGCTCAGTGACGACACACGATCAGAATGGATTTTTTACATACACCGTGATCGGATCAACAATTGCAATAAGGAGAGAACTCAAAGTGGAACTGAAAGATTTAATTGTGAAGTTACTTGTGAAGCATGAATAAGAGTCTTTTGGCGGTTGGGCTCTGGGCTGGAGAACTCTAGCTTGCTGATGCACGCTTTGGGCCAAGTGAAAGAGATCCCCCAAAAATTTTAGGATAGACTTACCTCAGGTGGTTTTTCCTAAAAGAGATACCAATTAGAAAGAAGACATGTTACGAGGAATGATCATGTACAGGAAGTATGGTTGCAGCTAAATGCACCCGCGATCGAGCTTAGCGCTGCAATGTGATGCTGCTGCTGAATGCACCTGCGATTGGCTTATGCATTGCGATATGGTTGAGCTTAGGCGTAGCTGTCATGGTCAGAAGAAAAGAGATGAATGGGTCATGAGAAGACAAATAGTTTATTGTGATGGAGAAGAGGTCCAGATAGGTTAAGGGTGTAGGGAGTCCAGGAGGGGGCGAGATCAGGAATAGTTGAATGGTTCCAGGCCAGCACAGACTAGAGACAGAAAACAGGAGGATTTGATTAGGAGAAGCGTAACAAGCCAGGGATGCAGACTCAGATGTGGGCTCAATACCACTTGAGCTTAGCAGACCGACTGGCAGGGAAAAGCTGGATGAACTGGTCTTAAATGTTGCTGGGGTGATGAGTTGCAGGTGTGCCATTATGCCCTGCCTCACGCTGGACACCTGTGGAGGAGAGATAGGAGAAAGCAAGCAACAGAACCAATGGAAGGAACCAAAAAGAAACAGGAGAGGGTAGCAAAGGGGTAGGAACGGTCAGACCCTGACAGTACCCGCCCCTCCACGGTTGCACCCAGGCGACCCACCGGGCTTGTCAGGATGGGTAGGATGGAACTCCCGCAGCATGTCTGGGTCCAGAACGTTGGCACGAGGTACCCAAGACCGTTCTTCAGGTCTTTAGCCCTCCCAGTCAATGAGATACTGGAGACCCCTGCCTTGGTGGCGTACGTCCAAGATGCGCCGAACAGTGAAAGCAGGGAAGTTGTCGACAAGCCGCGGGGGTGGAGGTGTGACATCAGGAGGGCTCAGGGGACTGAAGGAAACAGGTTTGAGTTGGGACATGTGAAAAACTGGGTGAATCCTCATGGAGGGCGGCAGGGTGAGCTCCATGGCAGAAGGATTTGGGCTGGAGTTTTTTCGAATCTCCTTTCAGGGGTATGTCTTGGGTGGAGAGCCAAACCAATTGCCGTGGACCATACGCTGGGGCGGCATCCCGCGACGGTCCGCCAGACGACTGTTTGCCTCAGCGGTCCGGAGAAGGGCTGCTCTGGCATCATGCCACGTTTTCCTGCACTTACTGATGTGCTGCTGAACCGAAGGGACTGCAATGTCAACCTCCTCTGATGGAAAAAGAGGGGGTTGGTAGCCCAAGGTCACCTCAAAGGGGGTAAAGCCCGTTGCATAAGACAGTTGGGAGTTGTGGGCATACTCAATCCACGGGAGGTGTTGCTCCCAAGTCAAAGGGTTCTGTGCTGCCACACATCGCAGAGATGCTCCTGGTTCAGCTGCTCTGCCTGACCATTTGACTGGGGATGAAAGCCAGAAGAGAAACACACAGAGGCACCAAGACAGGAACAAAAGGCTCTCCATACCTGGGAAGTGAACTATGGGCCTGCGTCGGAAACGATGTTAGACGGTATTCCATGGAGTCTGAAAACATGTTTGACCAGGAGGTCAGCGGTCACTGTTGCTGTGGGCAATTTTGGAAGAGCGACAAAATGTGCAACCTTGGAGAATCTGTCGACAATGGTGAGTATTACAGTTTTACCAGCTTATGGTGGTAAGCCAGTGACAAAGTCCAGGGCTATGTGTGACCAGGGGCGACTGGGAACCGGCAATGGATAGAGAAGACCAGCTAGTGGTCGGGAGGAAGCCTTTCCACGCGCACAGACAGAGCAAGCCAGGACAAAGTCTCGTGTGTCTTTGCTCATCCCAGACCACCAGAAGTGTCGCTTCAGTAGATGGAGGGTCCGGGCGACCCCTGGGTGACAGGAAAGATGAGAAGCATGGGTCCAATTTAGTACCTGGGCGCGGGCTGCAGCAGGAACGTAGAGTCGGTTTTCAGGGCCCATGCCAGGGTCAGGATCATGGGTCTGAGCCTTCTTCACCACAGATTCGATGTCCCAGGTGACAGCTGCAATCTGGCAGGAAGCTGGCAAGATGGGAGCTGGTTCAGAGGATTCTGGGTCTTCAGAGAACTGCCTAGAGAGGGCATCAGGTTTTAGGTTCCGGGACCCTGGTCGATAGGAAATAGTAAAACAGAACCGGTTAAAGAACAGAGACCACCTAGCCTGACGCGGGTTCAACCCCTTGGCGTCTTTCAGGTAGGCTAGGTTTTTGTGGTCTGTCCAAATGGTGAATGGGTGTTTTTCCCCCCTCGAGCCAATGTCTCCACTCCTCCAAAGCCAACTTAATGGCCAAAAGCTCCTTGTCTCCAATGTTGTAATTCTTTTCAGCAGGAGATAGTTTGCGAGAATAGAACGCACAAGGATGCATCTTCTTGTCGACTTCGGATACCTGGGAGAGGACAGCACCCACACCAGAGTCTGAGGCATCGATTTCCACAACAAAAGGCTTTTCTGGGTTGGGCTGACAAAGAACTGGTGCAGAAGTGAACCTTTGTTTTAGGGCATCAAAGGCCTCTTGTGATTGTGCAGACCAGGCGAACCGAATCTTGGTGGAGGTAAGTTGGGTGAGTGGTTGAACAACTGAACTGTAATTTTTGATGAATTTACGATAGAAATTTGCAAAACCAAGAAATTGTTGAAGTTGTTTTCAGGTGCTGGGGACTGGCCACTCTCTTATTGTTTTGATTTTTGAAGGGTCAGTTTTGAGTCGTCCGGAACCAAGAATGAAACCAAGAAACGTGACAGATTGAGTATGAAACTCACATTTCTCTGCTTTTACATACACTCCATTTTGTAGCAGACGTTGTAGAACCAGACGGACGTGGTGAAAATGTTCCTGAGAGACCCTGGGAAAAAATGAGAATGTCATCGAGGTAGACAAAAACAAACTTGTACAGGTAGTCATGGAGGATGTCATTAACAAAAGCTTGAAAAACAGCTGGTGCATTAGTGAGCCCGAAGGGCATGACTAAATACTCAAAATGTCCACGATGAGTGTTGAAAGCCGTTTTCCACTCGTCGCCTTTCCGGATTCAAATCTGGTTGTACGCACTGTGGAGGTAGAGTTTGGAAAAAATGGTTGCTCCCTGGAAAGATTCGAGGGCAGAGGAGATTAATGGAATTGGATATTTATTCTTAACTGTGATGTTGTTTAATCCACGATAGTCAATGCAGGGACGAAGTGTGCCGTCTTTTTTAGACACAAAAAAAGAAACCTGCTGCAACAGGCAAATTTGAAGGGCAAATATGACCATTTGCGAGGGCCTCACTGATGTATGATTCCATGGTTTCTCATTCAGGACGTGACAGGTTGTACAGGCGACTAGTGGGAAGTGTTGCACCATATGGCACAGTCGAATGGTCCGATATTCTGTTTGCACCCCCAACAGGGGCTGGCTAGATCCGGCCCTGATCCAAATGAGTCATGAAGCACTTGATAGAAATCCTCCTTATGAGATTTGGTAGAGTATTTAATTTTTATTTTTTCACCTTCAAATATGCTGTTCGAGAAGGGTGTACCTGCAGGCGCGGAGACCCAACAACGTTCTCAGGACCCAGGCTTTTTTAACACAGCGCCCCTACTGGCTGGAGGGCTAAAAGGACACTCCTCAACCCTCAGGACGATTTCAGGACAGCGCCTCCTTGCTGCTGAGTGCCATTTATCGATCTTTGTTTTTCTAAAATAAATTTTACTGATGGTGCAAATTGGGTATGATTCATTCACTCCAACCAGTAGGGGCGCTGTGTTGATTAAGCCTGGGTCCTGAGAATGAGGTACTGAGAACATTGCTGGGTCTCTAGGCCTGCAGGTTTCTATTACTGGTACTGTTCTAACAGGACAACACAAGGTCCTCATTATCCTTCCCCTCTCTCTCACTTATGGTACAAAAAGAAGTAAACACATCCGGATAAAATAATAAAGAGAAAAACAGAGTAAGACAACCAAACAACAACTCACGCAGACAAAAACCCAAATAAAAAAAAATTGAATTTACCTAGAAAAACAAAAGTAAAGGTATCCCACAATTCATTGCGCTTGGCAGATAGCAAGCCCAATTTGTACGTCAACGTCAGTGGGTATCTCTACACCATGTTATCACTGGACAGTAGGGCTGCCACAAACGATTGTTTCAATAGTCGACTAATCTCCTATTATTTTTTCCGATTAGTCGTCTAATCGGTTCATGCAGCGACTGGATGTAAAACACACATCTTGACCATAATTGGCTTTAAACTTGAAGTGTTTAAGCTATATGCTAACTAAAAATAAAGACAATAGTTTATTAAGCCTTTAATGAATCATGCAGGTTTTCTCCTTAATTTGTTTCTGGCTTTAAGACGAGTCTTAAATCAAATGAGGTAATCTGAATCAACTACAGAAAACTTATTAAAAGCCTGCAAGTATTTTTTAAAGCTTTAAAACATATATTTAATAAAACATGTGTAAAGTATTTCAAAAGCTATTAGCAGATATAACACACTCAAAATATTTGCTCACTGAGGCACGTTTATTAAAGCAATAATAACGTATTTGAACTGAAGATATATATATATATATATATATATATATATATATATATAAATATATTCTAAACTAAAGATATTCCTATACATAAAAAACCTCAGGATGCCCAGATAAACAAAGAGCTTTGAGACATTACATCTTTAAAAAAAATGGGGAAATGTATATTTTCAAAAAGGGAGAAAAGCAGGGGATGTTAGAATGTACATCAGTTCTTTCATTCTTTCATCCACTGCACATGCACAGAACGAAATTAAATCATATTTTTCAGTTTGGTGGACCGCCCTTAAACCTGTGTTACTTCTTTAATGTTGTGGTTACTTTGCTGCTTGTTGTCATTTTTGTGACTTTAAGTTACATTTAATTGTATGCTTATTCAGCTAATGTAATGCTACACTTGTAAACTTATCTCTGGACTTTTAGGCGAGCTCCTTCACTTCTGGGACTCGCACTACGCTCCATAACTCCGCGGCAGATCCGTACCGACACACAGCCTCTCTGTCTGTGCGGTGAACGTTTCATAATCTGCTCTCCGAACTTAACGACGTGATCGCGGCGCAGAATATGAATGAAGCCTTTGACGAGCGGCTCATTTCCAGTGTAAACTCATGACCTGCGCCGTCCTCGTGGCGTTTGGTTTGAAGAGCAAATTATGAAACGTTCACTATGCAGACAGAAGCGCCGCAGACACGGATCTGCTGCAGATCTTCTGGTTCATCTCCAAACAGCACAGCAATGACAGCCGAACAGGATCCATTTAAACCCATGGCAGCTAGCTGTGTTAGTGCCGATGTTAGCTTAGCTAGACAAAGCTCTCTGTTCAACGTGATCAAACTTAGTCACATCATGGTTCATCTTCATGCACCGCCATAGTGATCTCATGGAACACAAGTTCTGCCTTAAAGAAATTACATTGGACAATTTTCCTCTTTTATTTTTCTTATGTTTCCCACATTTTCGAGTTCAGTTAGCGTGTTGTTGTATTGTTGTTGATACTCCAGCCTACCCATTAGCATCACTGCTAACCGGATTAGCACCACTGCGCATGTGTGAAGAGAACGGCAGACCTGGAATTAGAAAGCGCGCAACGTAGTTTTGAGATCAAAACAAGGAAAAAACAAACAAAAAACGACGCGTCGACGACCTAAATAGTTGTCGACTATTTTAATAGTTGACGTAGTCGCGACTAATCGAATAACCGTGGCAACCCTACTGGACAGAGGGAGTAACATCCCGTATAAATGCCGTAGCTCCGGCGCCAAATGAGGCCAAATCTACTGACAGTGAAAGACCGAGTTTGTCTGAGTCGTGTTTTTAGGGCAGCTACAGTCCACAATCATGAGTAAGCTTATTGGCACTTCACATCCCTCCTTCCACTGAAAGCAGCTCGGGAGAAGATGTCAATCAAATGCTCAAGGTGGGGGCCAGCGGGCACCACACGCTGTCATTTGACGCGTCTGATTGGTCGGTTTTTAACTTGACTAACTTACGGTAAGGAAAAAAAATATCCTGGAAAAAACTAATTTGCAAGAAGAACGTGTTAGGAAGATAGATACTTGTTCAAAAAGGGTTATTCTGACAAATAAAATCAGTATTTTTTGTTACAGTGTTGTTTGTTGCCTGTTTGTCTATTATTACATCAAACTGAAAATGAATGTTATAATTGTACACCTATTAAAATAATTTTACTAACACATGTTAGTGTTGGACTACATTTATTTTTAGACTAGACTTGAGCTCCCCTTTCTTATTTCATATTGAGACACGTTGAAAAAAGGACTTCTTTTTATCGATTAATATTTACATTCAAGATTCTATTTTATGTTTCGACTTCCGAAAAAGAGAGCACCGCCACTTCTTGTTGTCCACTTAAAGCACTGACTGTGACCTAGTTATTAGTTTACTGCATCTGAAAGAAACCTTTAGGGCTTGAGCAATGAGAATGAAGGCAATTGACACATTGTGTGAACTTAAGTATTACCATTGAAATTTACCACCATCAGCTATATGAGACCAGAGAAGCTAAGGCTTGAAGGATTTTTGAGCCGTGAGGATTACATCATAATTTGGACATATGCAAAATTTTATATATACAGCTGAGCTAGCGACCCAGATGTTTGAGAGGCTGAAGAGGCTCCTCGAGTGGCAGCTGTCACGCCCATGTATTGTTCCAGAGGTGGCAGCCACTAACTGTGGGAATACCACGAAAGGTAGAACACAAACTGACATACTTGAAATGGACAGGCTAATTTTACAGCAACTATTCCTCTTGATAAAACCCCCAAAACCAATGGAAAATAGCCGCATCGGGGAAAAAAACGCAGAGAGCAAGACATATTGCGACACCACACCAAACAAGACGACCAAGGTAGCATAAACACATCCTGCAACTCAAAGCAAAGCAAGGAAGCACTGGAACACGCAAAACTATATGCAGCAGCGGCAAGCAGCCGCACCCAGTACACGCTGCCAAACGACGGTGAAACCCCGAGAACTGGGAGTGAAGCCGAAAAGACACTTGGCTCAAGGGACGGCGGGCCACAGCGTGCGGGAACGCGAACACCAGGAAACACAGAGGTACCAGAGCCAGCGGAGCACAGGGGCCGATGCGCCGCTGAAGAGCGCAGGAAGAGCAGACACCCTCCAGAGGCGAAACGGCAATCGCTAACAGCAGAAAGGAGCGAGCATGCGTGACACAGCTATACCTGGAAGATAAAAGAGCGGCGGAAGAAGGCAGAACAAGAGCTGCACCCCTCCCGAACGAGCAGGACTTCACCGTAAGCGTCCGACCACGACAGCAACCAACCCGTAGTAGCAGCAGCACCCGGGAAACCGGCACAATGTCCAGAATGTGGAGAAAACAAACTTTACTGAATTTAAAGGCAGAAGTTTGATTGTGATTGGCTGTGAAGAAAGAGAGTGCTTTAGCTATTGGCTCCCAATGCATACCAATTGATGACGTGGAGATGATGATGAACACCTGCATGCATGAGGAAAATAATATATCTTCCTTATTGAAATTGTGCTAAAGCTTCACAACCCACCCATCTCGATCGGAAGGAAAGTTGGATCCGAATGAATCTGATCGGGCCAGAGTTTTCCCAATGGTGTGTCTACATGATGCGTTTTTATTCTGATCAGGCATTTATTCCGATTACTTGTGGCCATGTAAACGTAGCTAATGTTAATGATCTGAACGTTTTTGCTAGTTCCATGTAACACTGCATGCTGTTAACAATCTCAGTATTATTTTACAAATAAATTCAACAGTATGTGAACTGTATTAAATTAATATAAATATTTGTAAAACAGATTGTCAATTATTAATGTACTTCTAATCAAATGTGTCTAAATGTGTAAAGCATGTGAACTCTAAATTGAATTGAATTGAGTGGATCAAAAGAATTTTTTAAAAATCCGAATCAAATTGATCCAGGCTCTTGTGAATCAAATTGAATTGAATCATTACTGGACATTATTATTGATACCCAGCCCCAATTAAAACTGCATTTTTGAGTTTTTCTTTTTTCAAATCATGAAACATCAGGAGCTCAAGTTTGTGATGCAGCAACTGTCAGTAGTATAAACCTGCAGGCCCGGAGACCCAGCAGCGTTCTCAGGACCGCATTCTCAGGACCGCATTCTCAGGACCGCATTCTCAGGACCCAGGCTTTTTTAACACAGCACCCCTACTGGTTGGAGTTTGTTTTGTTACTTTCTTAAGACTTTACGAGGCACATTGCACACGTGAGTGGTAAGAGTAAAAACATTATCGAAGCGCTTTTACAACTTGAACAACTAGGTAATTTATCAGATGATTCTTAAAATATAAAAAACTAAATTACCAATAAATTTCTGTTTTTTGCAGACACATAAACATTGATGTCTATATGAAGCTTAGCTTAGCTTTTATCCAAATTAATGTTGTTTGTGTAAATCTAAATTAATGATGTTTTTTTAGCAATACATCTTGCAGAATTTTACAGCATGCACAATTTTTTTAATCTTTTCATCTTTTTTATTTGCTATAATTTTCTTTTGTTTAATTCATTAACATTGCCTCATTAGAGCCCAAATATGGTGTGCATGTATGACAAAACAGGGGAAAACAAAATGTTTACTGAGCAAAGCCACATATGAATTGTTATGTATTTTACTATTTTTGCAGTGTAATATACAAACTTGAATCATTGCTATTGTCCAAAAATATTACTTCTTATAATAATATTAAGTATTTATGCTGTATTGTTCAGGAGTAAATTACTTTTATACTGTAGGTCCACACTTGTACATTTGACTTGTATATCTTTATTTCCTGATAGATAAAATTCAAAAGAGGAAATCTTCAGATGAAAGTGGGTCAAATACTGCAGCAATGACTACTGCCCATTTTGTTCTACAAAGAATTTCCAACCAACAAGTTTATTAAAAGTTTAAAGGCTCAAATTAAGTATCCAAGACTTAAAAAAATGATAAAATTAAGATAAACATTGGAAATATTCAGTCATAATCACAGTTGAGGGTGAATGAAACATACACAATTCTCACCATTAGTAAAATTTATTAAAAAAATAAATAAATAAACGATAAACGGCACCCAGCAGCAAGGAGGCACTGTCTCAAAAAACAAGTCCTGAAATCGTCCTGAGGATGCTGTTAGTCCTCCAGCCAGTAGGGGCACTATGATAAAAAAGCCAGGGGTCTGAGAATGCGGTCCTGAGGATGCTGTTAGTCCTCCAACCAGTAGGGGCGCTGTGTTAAAAAAGCCAGGGGCCTGAGAATGCGGTCCTGAGAACGTTGTTAGTCCTCCAACCAGTAGGGGCGCTATGATAAAAAAGCCAGGGGCCTGAGAATGCGGTCCTGAGAATGCGGTCCTGAGAACGCTGCTGGGTCTCCGGGCCTGCAGGTACACCCTTCTCGCAACTGCCATGGGCGTGACAGCATCTCCCTGCTCTACTTCAATTCTGAAACATCCTCCTGCAAACAAATAGATCCATGCACATCTTCATTTTCCTTGTCTGAGCTGCTATCTGGCTTACAACTGTAAAGCTCAAAAGATCCATTATTGCTCTCCTTTTTTTTTTTTTTTTTTTGGAATGCTAATGTTAGCTTGGGCTTGTGAGGTGCTAAAATCTAGCAGTAGAGTGAAACAAAGGGCTGATGGGAGTTTGGTGGAGCTAACTTTTGTGCCAGCAGTACCGTCCACAACTTAAAACTGCATCATCATAATAAAAGGAACACTTTAACAATAGATAAAAATACAGTTGGAGTGGGACTTTAAAGCAATAATCTAAGTCATTTTATCACCTCTAATGTGATTTTTGTTAAATTGCAACATAAAATCAAATTCCTCTTATCAGTTATTGAATTAATTTAAGAGAATATCTAACATTTGAACATCCTGAATGTGGATTTTCTTTGCATCCTTCTATTGGATGTAAACATTGTTAAAGTAGCTTTCCTTCTTTCCATTAGCAGAATGAAGAAGTTTTGTTGGGATAAATGCATACTGTGGATGGCATCTCAGTGGCCACATCTAGGTCTCTACACAGATGAAATTCTGAGAGGAAAGTGTTTGCTTTTTTTGTTTCTCCTCAAAACGGTTCCCCTGGAGTGTTTTCATAAATAATGAAGCAGCATGTGCGAGCTCAGATGAATGACACATCCAACCCTCTGAGGACAGAGGAGATCACAGAAACAAAGTCGTAGAAAGATGCTTTAATTAGTGTTGTTTTACTCATCAGCCTGAAGTGTCACAGTATTATCTGCTGCTGACTAATGTGGAGCAAAGCCAAAGTCTTGTCTTTATTAATAGTGCGTTAATTCATATCATTTATCAGGAGGAAACGTTTGTTGTTCTGTTTTTCTGGCATGTTTCACTCCAACAAGAAGATCAGATCAGATGTGTAGAGAATGTGTGTGCGGATCCTCTGACCAGATAAAAAAACAATATGTTTCATGTGTGGACATCAGTAGCACACAGAGAAATTAAGAGCAGGATTTAGTCCTGACAGAACTGAAGCTGCTAATGTGGATTTTTATGTTTGAGCACATGTAACCCTTAAGTGCTGCTGCTGTATGTGGCAGCTCTAAATGTCATCAAATGGAGTTACTCTAGCCTTAGGTTCGATGAGGAGACTGTTCACAGTCATATGTTCTAAAATTTGGAATATTGCACCCCAAGAAATCACACTGAAACACTTGGGACTAGAATTGAATTATTATTATTTGAGATTATGACAAAAATAGGAATAACAGTCTGCAAAAACTCAGTGTAAATTCAAATTATTTCCAAGTACGTAAAATTTGAACCCAAAACAAAAACAAGTGGCCACTGACTTGAAAAGAATTTTCAAATAAAACTGAGATCTCAGATAAGATTGTATAAGTACTAGAGTTCAATCCTTTTTTTTAAGAATAAAATAATAAAACACTTGAGTGCACTCAAAAAAATGAAAGAAACCCACTTAATGTCCAAACCGAGATTTCCTGAAGGCGGATGAGAGATGAGTAGAGGGGATTAGAGATGAGAAGATGGTAGAATGATGGTAGATGAAAAGATGAAGGCCGGGATCCAGGTGAACTCCAGGAAAAAAACAGTCCTCACAAATATGCAGAAAATAATTAAATATTGTCCATGATAACCTTTTAACATTATTTACATTTTATCACTGTCTTTTCCTTTTCAGAAAGTCAAAGCTTAAAATACACAACAAAATTAAATAAACATGAAAAAAACGAGTCAAAACTAGCTTGCTGGGTATTTAGCCTGCAACACGTGGTGAACTGCGGAGACTTCACACATGAAACTTCAACAAAAATGTATATTAATCACATATTTCCTTAGTTACCTCGACTGATTTTTATAACATTAAGGTTCCATTTCACCTCTTTTTTTAATCAGTCGATACACTTTACTGGATCATATAGCAGCCTAATATTACACAAAATGCGGTTGCCACTCATCGAGATAACCAACTTTTCCACAATTTTCAAACTCCACCCTTGGTTTTCACCAGATTTATCTTCTTCCCAGGTACACACTAACTGTTGAAAATTAATTTTTGTTTGGTCTAACTTAGCTACTCTTTTAATAAACTACAATTTCACAGTTTTTTATTTTTTTTTACCTCGCTCAGGTCTTTTTTCTTCCTTTCACTCTCTGCTTCTCGCTCATGGAAAAGCGTCAACTATCAAAACAATGACGGGATGATCGCATTGATCACTGTAGATATTTATTGTACTGCTCCTTAATATTACCATATTTCACCTACTGTATAGAAGTTTGGGGTAATAATGATAAGAGTTCACTACATCCTCTCTTTCTGCTTCAGAAACGAGCCATCAGAATTATACATAAAGCCGGTTATCTTGATCACACTAAGAATTTATTTGATCAATCCAGAATTTTAAAACTGTCTGACCTTGTTGAGCTTTACACTGCACAGTTAATATACAGAGCTAGTGGGAAAACATTCATTCATTCATCCATCTTCCTGGCCGCTTCTTCCCTTTTGGGGTCGCGGGGTGCCGGAGCCTATCCCAGCTACTGAAGGGCGAAGGCGGGGTTCACCCTGGACAGGTCTCCAGTCTGTCACAGGGCCTCAATCACACACACATTCACACTCACACCTAGGGGCAATTTAGAGTCACCAATTAACCTATGAAGCATGTTTTTGGACGGTGGGAGGAAGCCGGAGTCCCCGGTGAAAACCCACGCATGCACGGGGAGAACATGCAAACTCCACACAGAAAGGTCCCCAGTCGATGTTTTTCAGATACCCCAGCCGGGAATCGAACCAGGGCCTTCTTGCTGTGAGGCAAGAGCGCTAACCACCACGCCACCGTGCTGCCTATCCAGAAATAGTTGTTAGAAAATGAAGGAGGAACAAACTGAGAGGATGCAGGAACTTCAAGGTCAGATTGATAAGAACCACAAAGAAAAGTTTCTGTGTTTCTGTGTGAGGCATTAAACTCTGGAACAAGTTAAGTAATGAGCTCAAACAATGTTCAAGCATTTATACATTCAAGAAAATGGATAAAGAAACTCTAATCTATGAAGATAAGACGAGTTAAAGATCAACTGGTGTTTGAAGAATTCCAAATGTCTGAACTTGAATGTGATGAAATAATCAAAGATTTTTCAAATGTAATCAATGAGTTTTATGTTATGTAATATGCAGGAATAATTACTGAAATGTTTACAATCACTATGGTACTAATTTTCTTTACTTGATCCAAAATATGTAGCAATGATTACAGGATTATTGTAATTATGTGTTCTAAAGATAATCAATGATTATTAGATATTGTGTGAATCATTAATGTTTACTGAAAATATCTAAGAATTCTTTCAGAGAATGATCAATAAGAACTCTATGGTTACTTTAAAACTTAATTTCAATGTGTAATGATTATTTTTTCTGCATCAATATAACATTGTACTTTGATGATAATCAATGAGTATTACATATCTGTTACATGATGTATAATTGATGTTGCTGTTTACTATAATAATGTTTGATGAGATTAATCAATAATCAACAAGAACACAACTTTACTATTGGGAATTACAAACAAAAACAAAACTAAACAACCGGATTAGATAATTATGTAAAACAGTGAAATATAGTAACTAAGTGTCAGCATTTCCCCTTCTGGCTCCACATACGACCACCAGAGGGAGCCCTCACCTGAATATTGACCCTGCACTCCCTCTCTACACCCAGCCAGATCTCCTCAGCTGTTTTCAATCCACCTCATCACCACCAGTGTATATAGTCTGCCTTCAGTCACCACCTCACTGCGAAGCCTTGTATTGCCCTGCATACATCTCTGAGCATTTTCTAGTTACTGTGTCTCCTGGTTTTGATCTCAGCTTGTTTCTTCGGTTTCCTGCCTGCCTCCTCCCTCGACCCACGCCTGGACTCTGACCACGCTTATGTCTAGCCCTTGTCCATTAAACCATTTGCATATGGATCCAAACGTCTCAGCCTCTTCGTCACAGAAGGCTTCGCCATCCATGGATCCAGCAATGGGGGTTCCCCAGCCTCTGAATCCTGCAGGTTTTTCCTACATGCTGCTGGAACAGGGCCGTCAACTGCATTGCCTGTCTGCCACTATAGAAGCCATCATGGAGCGGCTCACTACGCTTCCTGCAGCTCCAGCTCCCAACCAGCCCACGTCCACCGCCACTGCAGGACCTGATGTTTCTCCTGTCCTTTCAGCATCTGAGCCACGACTCTCACAGGGAAACCAGAACAGTGTCCTGGCTTCCTGATGCAATGTCAGCTCTACCTCCATCAACAGGCTGCTCATTATCCCACTGAGGAAGCCAGGGTTTCATTCCTATGTTCTTTACTGTCTGGTGATGCTTTGGAGTGGTTGGCTGCCATGTGGACAGGTGGGACATTGCCGTTTCATTCCTACACTGAATTTACTGAGCTCCTTCGTTCAGTGTTTCAACATGCTGCTGACGGGAGGGATCCAGGAGAACGGCTACTTGACATCCAACAAAGTTCCGACACTGCGGCTGTTTACTCATTGAGATTTCGGACTTTGGCTGCCCAGACCTCCTGGTCTGCTGACAGTTTGAAAACAGTTTACCGCCGAGGACTTTCTAGAGAGCTCCAGCGTGAAATTGCCTGCCGTGATGAAGATTTGCTAACTTCTACCGTCGGTTCATTCGGGGCTTTAGTATAGTGGCAGCTCCTTTAACTTCCCTCCTGAAAGGTGCAACCAAAACCCTTCGCTGGACTCCTGGGGCTTTATCTGCTTTCCAAGGGTTGAAGCAACGTTTCTCTCGCTCCCCCATACTGCACCACCCCGATCCCACTAAACAGTTTATAGTGGAGGTGGACGCTTCCAACACCGGGGTAGGTGCAGTCCTTTCCCAACGTCATGGTCAGCCCCAAAAGATGTACCCTTGTGCATTCTTTTCTCGCAAGTTATCTGACCCTGAGTGAAACTATGATGTGGGGGATCGAGAACTACTCACAATGAAGGAGGCATTCACAGAATGGAGGCACTGGTTGGAGGGGGCCGCGGAACCCTTCCTAGTCCTTACTGATCACAAAAACTTACAATACATCAAAACGGCCAAGCGGTTGAACTCACGCCAGTCCCGATGGTCTCTGTTCTTCTCACGTTTTGACTTTCAGGTGACCTACCGTCCTGGGTCAAAGAACGGGAAAGCTGATGCCCTGTCCCGCCTGCACGAAGTCAACTTGGAATCATCTGAGCCGGCCACCATCCTACCCACATCACTCGTCTTGGCTCCCGTGCAGTGGGACATCATGACGGAACTCAGTGACATTAATGTTGCTAATCCTCCTCCTCCTTCCTGTCCGGCCGATCGCATATACGTTCCACCCAGCCACCGTCAGCAAGTGCTGCACCTGGTGCACGACTCCCCAACGGCTGGACATCCAGGTATGGCAGGCACGCAAATGCTCATACGTAACTCCTTCTGGTGGCCCACCATGCAGGCTGATGTGGCGCAGTTCGTCACCAACTGCACCGCTTGTCAAACATCAAAATCTCCACGACAACCCCCGGCTGGACTGCTGCAACCACTTCCTGTGCCCCGACGCCCCTGGTCTCACATAGCCGTGGACTTCATCACTGACCTGCCTCCATCGCAAGGTAACACCACCATTCTTACCGTCATCGACCGGTTCTCAAAATCCTGCCGTCTCTTACCTCTCCCCAAGTTGCCCACAGCCATGGAAACTGCTGAGCAGTCACTCCTGCATGTCTTCCGGCACTATGGACTTCCAGAAGACATTGTCTCAGACCGGGGACCCCAGTTCACGTCCAGGGTCTGGCAGGCCTTCTGTAAGGGGCTCAACATCAACGTCAGCCTCACATCCGGTTATCATCCACAATCCAACGGCCAGGTAGAGCGTCTCAACCAGGAGATCACCACATTCCTGCGCACATATTGCAGCCAACATCAGTGGGAGTGGAGCAAGTATCTGGTGTGGGCTGAATACGCCCAGAACTCCCTAAAAAAGATGTCCACCGGTCTCACACCATTTCAGTGCGTCTTGGGCATCCAACCCCCCTTCTTCCCCTGGTCTGGGGAACCGTCAGAACTCCCAGCAGTGGATGAATGGTTCCGAGGGTGCGAGGAGACGTGGAGAGCCGCCCATGTCCAATTACAGCATGCTGTGCGTCGGACCCAGGTCCAAGCCAACCGTCATCGTCGGGAGGGTCCTGCCTTGGGTCCTGGCCATTGGGTCTGGCTCTCCACCCGGGACCTTCGTTTACGACTTCCATGTCGCAAACTCAACCCCAGGTTTGTTGGCCCATTCAAGATCATCCGTCAAATCACTCCTGTCTCGTTCCGCCTGCAGCTTCCGCCTGAGTACCGGATATCCCCCACATTCCATGTTTCACTTCTGAAACCCGCCAGTGGTCCCAACGACACAACCCCGGATTCCGAACCCGACGAGCCTCCCCTCATCGTGGATGGCGAGGAGGCGTATAGGGTCAACGCTGTCCTGGACTCTAGACGTCGTGGAGGTCGACTGCAATACCTCATTGACTGGGAGGGGTACGGTCCTGAGGAACGTTCCTGGGTTGCGGCCGGCGACATATTGGATCCAGCTCTTACTGCCGAATTCCACCGTGACCATCCTGACAGGCCGGCTCCTCGACCTCGTGGACGTCCACGGCGTCGTCAGCACCCTCGCTTCCGGAGCTGCTCGCAGGGGGGGGGGCTCTGTCAGCATTTCCCCTCCTGGCTCCACATACGACCACCAGAGGGAGCCCTCACCTGAATATTGACCCTGCACTCCCTCTCTACACCCAGCCAGATCTCCTCAGCTGTTTTCAATCCACCTCATCACCACCAGTGTATATAGTCTGCCTTCAGTCACCACCTCACTGCGAAGCCTTGTATTGCCCTGCATACATCTCTGAGCATTTTCTAGTTACTGTGTCTCCTGGTTTTGATCTCAGCTTGTTTCTTCGGTTTCCTGCCTGCCTCCTCCCTCGACCCACGCCTGGACTCTGACCACGCTTATGTCTTGCCCTTGTCCATTAAACCATTTGCATATGGATCCAAACGTCTCAGCCTCTTCGTCACACTAAGTAGGGGTGGGATTATATAAATTAACTTCTTCCCACTTATTTTCAAGCAATCAATCAAACTCTACTGACTTTAGTTAATTATTACAAAAAAATAATGAACCAAATGTGACATAAGTGTGTTTTATTTTTGTTTTCTATTTTATAATCAAGGTATTCAATTGTTTCTGTAATGAGTTTGAAATAATTGTGTGTTTTGTCCTGTATTTTTTAATCTATGCTTGAAATAAACCAATCAATCAAACAGGCACTCCTAACAAATCCAAAAAAACAATGATTAAAATGTTAACTGCCACCAGTGGAGAAACTGAAAATTACACCCTATTTCCCTATTTAAAGTGATGTTGAGGAAAAAATGAGTAACTTTACTAGGGTTACACTCGCAAACAGCAAAAGAGTTTGGACTTCCTCCTGTGAGGCCTGCAGTGAGCGCAGCATAGTGTGATGCTGTGGGCGCAGATAAAGATGGGAGACTTTTATTCTGAGATGATGCTGTGATGTAACAGCACCAGGAATTTAGAAAAAAGTCACTGACAAACACCTGCTCAGACCTCCGCCACTCCCAATAAACTGTTTCTTTAATCCTGAGGAGTTTGTTCAACAACGGGATTCTTGTCGAGCTTGATTTGGTTCTCTGCAGAAACTGCATCAGGCTCAAATGTTAGCTGGAGTGAAGAAAGATAACAGTCCAGACAAATATAAAAGAGGAAGAAGCTGAAAAAATATATGAAAGATTAGGAAACAGGACAACTGAAGCTGTAAGACTAGGAAGAGGAAGAAAATACAAAACCTCCAGTCTGCACATTTTTAGATTTTGAATTTTTACATTCAGTGGTGAGAACAAGGATAACTCCACATTTTAAGTGAATCTGAAAGAAAATCCTGCCCTTTCTATGAAGGTCACATGACATAAACCTCCTATCAACATTGACTGGAATTTTGGAATATTCTTTCTTGTAAAGCAATTTTACGTAAATAATGAAGGCTAACCTGACCAAAGAAGAGCCAAATAAAAGCATCGGTTCTCGTGTCCATGTCTGGGTTCAGAGAATCTTCCAGTGAGGAGCAGCAGCTGTCCTGCTGTAGGAGGACAAAACCACTGCTCTGTCTACAGCAGGCGAGGGCAGTATGGCAAGCAAAAGGTGCCAAAAATCGCCAGTAAAAGCCTGCAGGGCAGTGCCTCCCTTGACATGTTCTACAGATAATATTTATGATTTTAACTATTGAAATCTTCCCACAGTTTCAATAAATCAGTACCACGGAAATAATTGAAGTTTAATTTTAACTGTTTAATGTAGGATTTAATTCGGACATTAGGGGTGGGGGGTTACCGCAGATAGATTTGGTCATTCCAAAACTATTTCAAGAATTCTTCTCTCTCAGTTTTTGCAGATTTGGTCTCAAGACATTAAAATGTCACCAGCAACGGCATGTTTTAGTTTTTTGGTTGAGTCCAAAGTTCAAAGATATTTTGAAATATTATTGTTTGTCCGGAAAGATGCGACAGGTAGTGTATAAAGAGTTTCGATCCAGCGGATAAACTTTTGTCCAAAGTCAAAGCGGCCTAAACTGTAAAATAAATAACCCCACTCCACCTGGTCGAAGGCTTTTTCAGCATCAAAAGCTACTATTACCTCTGTAGCCTGGGGTGGAGTAGAGATGTAGAGGATATTTAGAAGCTTACGAATATTTGAGGATAGCTGTCTGTTCTTAATGAATCCTGTCTGATCATCCAAGATAAGTGCAGGTAGCACTGCTTCGTGCCTTTGAGCTAACATTTTGGCTAATATTTTGTTGTCTACGTTTAGTAGTGAAATGGGGCAGTAAGAGCTACATTCTAATGGATTTTTCTCTTTTTTAAGAATAAGAGAAATAGTGGCCTGACGCGTCGTTGGAGGTAGTGTGCCGGTAGTCAGAGATTCTTGGTATACGGAGAGCAATGTAGGAGTTAGCTTGTTAGTAAAGAATTCGCTTGGGAATCCATCAGGACCAGGGCTTTTCCCGTTTTGCATTAATTCATAGCAGATTTTTCTAGGTCAGCTGCAGTTTGTTCACTAACAGAGGGGATATTTAACTTGTCAAAAAAAGATTCAAACAGAGATTTATCTTTCAATGACTCTGAAGTATATAGCTTCAAGTAGTATTTGTAAAATGTTTTATTAATTTGACAATGAGATACATAATTAATGTGTTGATCATCTTTTATTTCAGGAATACACTGAGCTGGATTTTTCTGGCGTATCTGCTGTGCAAGGATCCTACTTATTTTTTCACCATGTTTGTAAATTTGATGTTGGGATTTATTAATGAGATTAACAGTATGTTTGGTTGAAAGAAGGTTAAATTCGCTCTGAAGCAATGTTCGTTGTTTAAATAAGTTGGGCGAAGGTGTTGTAGCAAGTGATCTGTCTATCCTCAATATCTCATTTGTTAA
Organism: Oryzias melastigma; assembly: GCF_002922805.2. NCBI lineage: Eukaryota > Metazoa > Chordata > Actinopteri > Beloniformes > Adrianichthyidae > Oryzias > Oryzias melastigma. Next base: position 8,127,708 of record NC_050514.1, read on the forward strand.
TTTCTTGATGCGTTCAAGATTCGTTTTATTTTTATGGGCATAGAATGAGATAATTTGCCCTCTTAAATATGCTTTCATTGATTCCCATATTGTTGAAAAGGACATCTTTGGTGTCTGATTATTTTCTTAAAAAATTGTTATTTCAGATGAGATGAATTCAACAAACCCTTCGTCTGAGACCCATTGTTTATTCAGACCCCAGGGATGATAAGCAGATTGTGTAGCAGCTAACTGCAGCTTTAAGAGCAGTGGGCTGTGATCAGAAATGACTATTGCGTTGTAGTCACATTGAGTAACAAGTGGTAGGAGAGTCTTGTCAATAAAAAAATAGTCTATTCGTGAATATGTTTTATGAACTGAGAGAAAAGGGAATATGACCTAGAAGTGGGATTTCGGAAACGGCAAATATCAAGTATTCAGCATGTGTGGATAAATAGATCAACTGTCTGAGCAGCTTTAGAATGTGGTAAAGGGTTGGATGAACTACGGTCCAGGGTGGAGAAGCAACAATTAAAATCACCTCCTAATATGAGCGAGTGTCTGTCCATATCTGGTAGATGAGAAAAGAAATTAAAAAAAAAAAACATGGTCGTCCCAGTGTGGTGGAAAAATTGTTAGATCTGATGAAATAAAGAAATGTTATCGAACATTTTCAAGAATGTTTATTAAACAGAGCAGAGAAAAGTACACGCTGGCGAGCATGGAGGAGAGGTCTGCAGAGCCCTGATCTGTGATGAAGGAGTCATACAATCAGCTGTTAATCAGGAGCTTAAGATGGGAATGTAAATGTCATATCTAATGTGGACAAGATGTTCTAATGAAATCAAAATGTTTACACATTGTGGTCAGGTGTTCAGACAAGAAGTAAACAAAGCTTGTGGCTTCAAGGCTGTGCACAAAGGTTAGACACATTTAATTGTAAGACATTTTAATGTGGTGAAGATTCAAAGGATAAAACGTATACGTAAACGTATAATTTCCATCACACCAGTTTGGTGCGTATCTAATGTTAATGTTGTGTAATGTTATCTAAAATTACTGGACTTTCATGTAATCTACCTGTAACAAAAATGAACCTCCCTGAAGAGTCTGCCTCCATTTTCGACATTATAAATGGTGTGTTTTTATTGATTAAAATAGCTGTTCCCCTCGATTTCCCATCAAAGTTGGAGTGAAATACCTATCCTATCCATTGTCCTTTTAGTCAGAAATGGTCCACTCTGCGCAGATGTGTTTCACCACGTTCCAATTATAGGAACGTGGTGACCCCCAAACCCCACATGTTTACATCCACACATAGGTGCTTGTACTAGGGAGCTGCAACGTTAACAGGAGCTCCGTTTAAACGATAAAAGAAAAGGGCGCTAGTTGGACTTATAAAGTATGCTTGAGTGTCTTTAGGTATAACCTGTAATTAAATGCAGAATAATACAAATAATACAAAGATCTACTCAGGTCAGTAAGAATATATACAGTATATTTAGTGTCCAGTTTTAGATCGTGATAAAAGTCTTTGTTTACTCACCACGATATCAGAAGAAAGAGGGGGAAAAAAGAGTAGGGAGAGATGCGTAAAACTGAAGGGGAAAAATATTGTGAGTTCTACATCTCAATCCTCGGCCCCGCTGTCAATGATCACGCTCGTCTTGACGTAGGACATCACTTTTCTGGATCCAGAAAGTCTTTTTGGAGTCCATTGTGTGAGACGTGGAGTTTTGCTGGGTGAATGAGTCCATAGCTGACCCCCGGCCGTCCTCTCAGGAGTTGTTTCACCTCGTTGAACGCGTATCTCGCCTGCGCCACTGTCATGAATCAGTCTGTTTTTCCCTCAGACCACCAGAGGGAGCCATCACCTGAATTCTAAAACTCTCCTGAGCCTCATCTGCACTTCATCTCCCAGAAGCCCCAGTCCACAGTTCCTGGTTCCTGCTCAGCTGTCTCCCATCAGACAATCACCCACCTGCTTCTTAAGCAGCACACAGAGCCACACTCACTGCGAAGTATTTGTTTGTGCCACCCTGCCTTCAGTACCGAGCGTTTATACCTGGACCTGACTCTCTGATTGCCTGCTGCCTGCCCTGAACCCCGCCTGGATCCTGACTACTCTGTTTTTCCTCTGATGCCCTCATGCTGGTGCTTGACCCCTGCCTGCCTGACCCTGATTTAGTTTTGTGGACTTTTAGCTGTGCATCACGCCTGTTGCCCTGTCTGTGCCAAATAAACCTGCTACACTTGGATCCAGCTGTCTGCCTGTTCTTGACAGCCACGGTGGGGGGGTAGCAGTGTGCATCTTGGCTGTGACTATTACTTGTGGCCAACATGTATTTCTATCAGTTTTTGTGCTTAATCAAACTAAAAAAATATGTGCGAATAACATCAAGCAAAATAGAAACCGTTAGAATAATATCTGCTCAAATGATATGCAATACTCATACTCATAGTTTCAATAGAACCTCCAATATTATAGGATTATTCAAATTTGTATTTAGATTTGTGAACGATCTAAGACAGGAAATGAAAATACAGTTCAGAAGGACATTCATAAAATAAACATTATACATTTGTCCGTTGAAATTGGTAAGGCTACCTTTTATTATTTATGCAAAATTGTGTTAAATAGCGTTCAACTGTCAGCTTTACCGTTCTAAATCCATAAACCAGAAGTCACTATTCACATTTTCGACCCTGTGGCCATTTTATCTGACGTCACCGTGAAAAGGGTCTATAATAGGAAAGTCAAGCCAGGAAGGATGAGGAAGGAAAAAAAATCAGAAAAGGAAGATACTGATTGATCGATCGGTTTTATTTCAAAATAGATTGTGAAAAATACATGACAAAACATAATTTTTTCAGACTCATTACATAATTAATGAAAAAAAATATTAAAAAATAGGAAACAAACAGAAACAAAGACACACTTATAACACATTTGATTCATCATATAGTAATTATTAACTAAAGTCATGTAGAGTTTGGTTGGTTGCTTGAAAAGGAGTGGGAAGATGTAAATGTATATAATCCCACCCCACTTAGTTGCCTTATTTTACAGTTTGGCAAACTTCTTGTAATCTGGTTCTGATCAGATCAAGTGCAAGTTTTTTTTCTTTTTTCTTTTTTTTCTAAGTAGTAAAGCTGTGTGCTTGCTGATTATTGATTAGTCCTATAAAACACTCTTTCATGATTGCAGTGAACAGTAACATCAATCACACATCATGTAACATATATGCATTACTCATTGATTATCATCAGAGTACAATTTTATATTCATCCAGAAATTATCTTTTCACGTTGCAAATCAAGTTTTCAAGTAACAATAGTCAGATACTCAGTAAAGAGTTTCAATATCGAATTAACAACAGCAAAAACAATGAGTGCAACACAAATACAGTACAAACATTTGAGTTTAAAACAGACTCACAAAAACTGAAAACCCTTCTAGCAAAACTGTTTCAGGTAACTGTCAAGAAAACCTTGGAGGATCTCTCCAAATGGGAGGGTCAGCTTGGTTTGGTTTCCGACTAAACATAGTGTCTTTAAGTCTCTCTTTTCAATGTTATTCGAGATGTTGTCACGTTTCTCAGCTCCGGCTGAAATTCCTGTAGTCATTCATGTGGCGACAGAAAACAGAAATGAGACAGATCTGAAGGTTTCAGAACAGGGGTATTCAAATCCAGGCCTCGAGGGCCGGTGTCCTACATGTTTTCCAACCAACCTTTCATTGAAGCTCCTTATTGGCTGCTAATTTCCAGGATCAGGTGTGTTTAGCCAATAAGGAGCTTCAATGGAAGGTTGGTTGGAAAACATGTAGGACACCGGCCCTCGAGGCCTGGATTTGAATACCCCTGTTTCAGAATGAAGCATCACAATGCAATGTCTCACAATCAGAGAGGAAAAACCCCCGGATGGACCGAACTTCCTGCACTGACGCCAGCATCTCATTCTCACATCTCTCCCTCATGCTTTAAGGAGGTGAGAAGGAGGAGAGAAAAGGCTCGGAGGAAACCTCGAGAGGACCAGATGTCCAACGGAATCCATTGCTGCTCACCTAGCACACACACAGACATGCAAAAACACCCCAACATGTGGACTCTAACACACACAAATAGAAGCACATGGAGAAATGGACGCAAACAGACATTTGACGGACCACTGACAGAGGAAGCACACCTTCCATCACAACACATACATGTGAACACTGCGTTCTTATCAGTTTCTCGTGCACTCTCACAAACATGCACACATGCCTGCAGTTTCTCTATTGATCTGTGACCATAGAAACCAGATGGTCGCAGTCAGACAGTAGTTGCTATGGAGTGTGGTGATGCTGAGGAGATACTCTTCTCCCTGTTTTTCTGCGACGAATCCTGTCTTCCCTCAGCAATGAGAAAGAAAACCAGGCCGTAATCCCCCCTTCATTAATCTGTGTCAGACCATCATCCACTTCCAGCTGCATCCTCCTTCAGTCTGATGCCACAGACACACAACCAGGGTGAGGCAGGGAAAAATGTTCCTGCAAAGATGACAAGATGTAAGCCGGATCAGAGGAGATGGAGTTTCTGTGAAAGTGTGACAGCTGGTGTGAGAGAAAATGTGAAGAAAGAAAAGAAAGGGAGAAAGAGGGAGGAAAGAAGAGGATGCTGGATTAGACAAATGCATGATGCAGACCGGGAAAAGTCATGTGTTCATCAAAAACCCACACATTTATTATCTCCTGCTTTTCTCAGTGCTACTCTGTTTAGAAGAAATAACAACATGTGAAGCATTTTTGGAGCTTGTAAAACTACAGGAAAAGGCAGGAACACATGGATCCTTTAACCTCTGTCTCTCTCATTTTAAGATATAAATTACTGTCCCACTGTCTCAGATACTTATCAATTTTTCATTTAAAAGTATAGAATTTTTGTCATCATTTCAATTTTTGTCATCATTTGACTTCTACTTGTGTGTTTTTTTCCCTAAAAACAGTGACCCTCTAGAGCTTTTAGAGATTTTTTCTGCACATTTGAGCTTAAATTGAATTCTTCCTCCACCCCTACGGCTTCTCCCCACCTCTGCATATAGCCCTCCAAACGGAGACATGCGATAGGTTATGTCTGATGTCCTTCTCTACTCACTATAGTGCGGTCACCATTTTGTGGTGCTGTCTGAGTCTACAATTTCAAAGTCGAGTGCACTAGAAATTTCCCAGAAGTCTTTGTGAAAAACCACTGTGTATTGATGCTCACTACATTAGCCAATATAGACCACAATACATTACGATTTAACAATTTTTGCAAAAAAAAGTGTTTAAATGTAATCTTTAAAGAAAGTATTCATGTGTTCATCACCACAATACAGTGGAGTTACAAATAGGCGCCATTAAATGTTCATATTGATTCGATTTTCACTTTGTGAAATCAGTGACGTCACATCCATTAGAAAAAAGAGAAGTAGTGAGCATGGTGTCTGAATTGTATTTAAAATCCAGGGCACTAGTTAGTCCTGCACTACATAGATTTTTAGTAGTTAGGGATTAGAGTGGGAATTCGGACATAGTATGTGTTTTCAAATTTGGATGTTACCACCAGCTGATGATGCCATCAATGGCCGCTGGTCATCTATGTTAGCATGTAGCTGCCAGTGCTTAGAAAATATATAACATCAGTTTTATAATTTATAAAAGTTATCCTACAGCAAAAAGTCATTACTTGGATTTAAATGTGAACGTCTGTGCTTCAGAGCACATCCCCTCTGTGTCACAGGGCAAATCGGACCACTCTACCGGAGAATGGATACACAGCTTTAAGACCCTATGCCTGCCCCTTAAAAAACGAACTTGGACAACACTATGGCCTGATACAAATTCTCCCCTTCTCCCTCTCCCTTAGCCCTCCACCTTCGTTCATCCCTCCGAGCTTGATCCAAATGGAGGGTGAGGAAAAAAAAATGTCTAATATTTCAGACGTGACTTCCGTTCAATGACGTCATCAACATCGCCGGTCCGCTAGTATTAGTGCTGCGCTTCCATAACAACCGCGGTTTTTAC